>NC_057803.1:89374228-89400807 GCF_018294505.1 Triticum aestivum | reverse complement strand
CGGGTAGGGGGTCCCGAACTGTGCGTCTAAGGCGGATGGTAACAGGAGGCAGGGGACACGATGTTTACCCAGGTTCGGGCCGTCTCAATGGAGGTAATACCCTACTTCCTGCTTGATTGATCTTGATGATATGAGTATTACAAGAGTTGATCTACCACGAGATCGTAGAGGCTAAACCCTAGAAGCTGCCTATGGTATTATTGTTGCTGTCCTACAGACTAAACCCTCCGGTTTATATAGACACCTGAGGGGGCTAGGGTTACACAGAGTCGGTTACAAGGGAGGAGATTTACATATACGTATTGCCAAGCTTGCCTTCCACGCCGAGTAGAGTCCCATCCGGACACGAGACGAAGTCTTCAATCTTGTATCTTCATAGTCCAACAATCCGACTAAAGTATATAGTCCGGCCGTCTGAGGACCCCCTAATCTAGGACTCCCTCAGTAGCCCCTGAACCAGTCCTCAATGACGATGAGTCCAGCGCGTAGATTGTCTTCGGCATTGCAAGGCGGGTTCTTCCTCCGAATACTCCATAGAAGATTTTGAACACAAGGATAGTGTCCGGCTCTGCAAAACAAGTTCCACATACCTCCGTAGAGAGAATAATATTTCCACAAATCTAATCTGCTGACACATTCTGCAGCATGACATCATACTACGGCCTGGTTATTAATCAAACCGTTTTTCTCAACCAGCTACTGTGCATATTGCGAGGCGGTTTTATTGGCACGTCTTGTCGAAGCAGAGATCGTGTCCCCTTATCACGGGATTCTCATCAATACGGGCGTGGGTTACCCAACCGCGCCATCAATTACGGCGCTTGGGGAACAAGCGAGTTTACCAGGCAGGTGGGGAGGTGTATAGTTTCTTCCGCCCTTATAAAGGGACAATGATTCCTCTCTTTACCCACGCCTTCTTCCTCCCTGCTCATCCATTCTCGCGCACTCGAGCTCCAGCACCCAAGTTTGCATTTTCCCCTCGAACCACTCCGAGCATGTCCGGAGCGGGAGGCAAGTGGATGGTCTCCTCCGTTACGGAGGAGAACATCACAAAGCTACTGAGAGCCGGATACCTGGCCGCGGACATCGCACACCGGCTGCTAGATGCGGGGCAGATCGTCCCTACTCCAAAACCCCATGAGAGGGTGGTTTTTCTTACCCACTTCGTCCGCGGACTGGGATTTCCCCTCCACCCATTTGTCCGCGGGCTCATGTTTTACTACGGGCTGGACTTTCACGATCTGGCCCCCAATTTCATCCTCAACATCTCGGCGTTTATCATCGTGTGTGAGGCCTTCCTCCGCATTAAGCTCCACTTTGGCCTGTGGCTGAAGACCTTCAATGTTAAACCGAAGGTGGTGGTCGGCCAGCAAGCAGAGTGCAGAGGCGCCATGGTGGGCAAAATTCCCAACGTCACCTGGCTGGAAGGCTCCTATGTGGATACCATAAAGGGATGGCAATCGAGGTGATTCTACATCACCGAGCCGCACGACACCAACTGGGTGGCGGCCCCCGAGTTCTGATCCGGAATCCCCATGCGGCTCACCTCCTGGAAAGAGAAGGGCCTATCCTGGGGTTCATCGGTGGAGCTGATTGGACTCCAGAAATGTATCCGAAACATGATGAGCAAGAAAATCAGGCTCATCAATGTGGTCCAGGTCATGCTCTTCTGCCGGATCCTCCCGTGTCAACGACGGGCATTCAATTTGTGGGAGTTCGACCTGGCCGAGCACCAGACGCTGCGAGAGCTCTTCGACACGATGCACAAGGACGTCTGGAAGGTGCTGTTCAAGGGTGCCGAGGTACCTCCTCCCCTTACCGAGGACCGTGGACTCAGCGCAAAGTGCCCTGCCAATGCGGTAAGTCTTTCATATCTCATAAGATGTTCATTTTCCCCAGTCTAACCATGCGCGGGATCTAAGCCTCTACGCCATTTAACAGGACTGGGTGAAGACAGCGGAGCAGATCGATTGTCCAGTCCCCTTGCCCTAAGATCCAGCAGATGCTCTCCTAACGGAGATGCTGGCTCCAGCGCCCTTCGAGGTGCCGGGGAAGAAGGCCAAGAAGAAGGCCACGGGGACCCGGAAGGGTCTCCGGCGCAAGGTCATATCGGACTCATTGTCCAAAAACACCGAGGCGCCTTCCTCCCACGAAAACGAGGTAGAGGAGAAAAGTTCCCCTCCCCAGCCGGGGGGACAAGAAAAGGAAGGCCGCCCCATCCGGGGAGGCCGAAGGGTCCAAAAAGGGAAGGACCCTCCTCCCGGACTGCTCCACGACGGCCGCCTATAGTGACGACGAGTGGTTGCCCAGGGACACGCCCCTGGCTAAGACGTAAGTATCCGGATACCATAATATTCCTTGATATGTTTTATTGCACTACTTCTCATCACGCTGAACATGATTATGAAGTCCGTCCCAAGCCCGTATCGACGTATCTTCGTCGGATGGTTCTTTGGACTCGTCAGATCTGAACAACGATTCACTTTCGACCGCCTCCTCCCCTCGCCCTATGGACAACGTCAAGGTGTTGTCTCTAAGGGCACTGAGCTGAGGGGAGGTAATCCTGGAGGTGCCTCGAGGCTGCATTCCGGGAACTAGGCGTGAGGGGAGCAAGACTCCCATTGGTTCCGACGACGGGGGCAGCAAATTCGGCCCCCAGTCGAATACTGCACCGAAACCTCCAGTGGTTCCGAACTCTGTCGGGCAACCAGTCCCTAAGGGGGGCAAACCGCCTGTGCCAATGGCCTCTGTCCATCCAGAGGCATCGGACAGCTTGCTGGAAGCGCTTCGCGGCGCTTCCATCGACGAAGAGCACCGCACTATCATGAGTGCGGTGATCGAGAAGGTTCAGTCTGCCAAAAGCAGACTGACTGAAGCCTGTGCCAGCCTCCTAACAGGCTTTGAGGTAAGCAACCAGATTATAATAAAATGTTACCGTATAGACAGTAGCCCCTGATGCTCTGTTTGGCGTTCGCGAAGAAAGGCCAAATAAAGGCCAAATAGAGAAGTGGAATATGTCTATGTGTGTATGCATGCTTCACTGCTAGCCGCTGCCGCACGTACTGCGGAGGTCGCTGCGCTGAAGCAGGACCTTGAGCGGTCCCAGGAAGATCTCGGCCTTACCAAGAGGCAGCTCGAAGAGAACAAAGGTAAGTCATACCCCGTCTGAACATTATAAAGAAAAGTTTGGTTTTTAGACTAATAGGATCATCATGAATTTGCTAGGGCCCACGACTGAAGTGGCGGCCCTAAATAAATCGCTATTCGAGGCCGAAGACAAAGCGGCCAAGGAGCGCACCGAGCGTGAGAAACAAGAGGCCTGGGTTGGCAAGGTGCAGCAAGAGCTCCAGGACTATGCCGAGAAGTATAAGTCCTTGGAGCGTGACTCAAAGACACAGGAGTCCGAGCTTGCAAAGGACTCAAGAGCGCACGAAGCGCCAAGGACGAAGCCCAAAAGGCCCTCCAGGAAATTGAGGTGGTTAAGAAGATAGCAGCGGGTAAGGCACTCATTATGCAAAGCAAGCATGTGAAGGAAACTTTCCTTTTACTTACCCGAGTTCGGAGCTCTCCAGGAGCGTTCGCAGATCTGCCTCGCACTGTGTCGGATGCCACGGAGTTCTACCAGGCTGAGGAGGGGAGCTCAACAGAGAAGTTGTTCTGGTCTCAGTATACTGGGACCGAACACCCAATGCGTTTGAGCGACCAGCTGAAGCAACTGGTCGAGCTTCACAAGGCGGCTGAACAGTCCATGAAGGCTCTTATAGTCCGAATGTGGCCTGGCGAACCCCTACCTCGTAGCTACTTCAGTTTGGTGATCGGGCTTGTGAATGCCTGCCCACGGCTTGAAGACATAAAGCGGTCCGTCTGCATCGAGGGTGCGCGCAAGGCTTTTGCCCGGGCAAAGGTGCACTGGGCGAAGCTGGACGCCGTAAAGCTGGTGAGGGAGGGGCCACCGGAAGGCAAGGAGCATCGCCACCCCGAAATGTATTATGACAGTGTCCTGAAGGGTTCTCGCCTTGTGGCGGAGGAATGTGCCAAGGATGTAATTTTCGAATGAATGTACTCATGTGATCCTGTAATATGAAACGAGTTCATTTGCGCTATGCAACGCTTGTAAAATATTACCTTCTGTGCGGCCATTTACAAAATCTAAGAGTTGGCCAGTCATTGGCTTCTGCCCCCATGTAACTAGTACTGTGGTGTTCGGGATAAATCTGAGCACTCTTTATCCCAATTTTGGGTCCTTCGAGGGAGATGTTCAACACAACGAACCAGGCAATCAGACTATAAGGCTTTATCACTCTCACTTCGCCATAGAAGTCTACAATTTTAAATTTTGGCGAAGCCCCTAGCATTCGGAAGGCTGAATTTGGGGCGCTATATACGCCTAAGTCGGGCAAGGCCGACTCCTCGCCCAAAGCGGAAAAAGTCTTTAAGGACTTGAGACCTCTCGAATAGTGACCAGCTCTCGCCTTATCATGACAGTCAATTTTCGGCTTTCTCTACCGTGGTGCTCGTTTGGAAGAACCGGGACACAATTGCAGTAGTTCTCCCAGCGCTACCTTAGCCGATATTGCAGAACGTAAGGTACCAAAACATGGGAGCCGGGCAAACCCAACTATTGACCCAAGACATGATTCAGAGCTGATGCATATAGTGCTATAAGTTCAGGGTGCCGCACTGTCGAAAGTGTTCGGACTTCTCATGCCGTATTATGGGGTATACTGAAGCCCCTGGCGTATTGGCCGTACCAGAGCGTACGGGTTTAATTTGTTGTAAATAAGCAAACAAGGAGAGAAAAAAAAGTGTAATGCAATAATAAACTAACGCTATGCATTTTTATTAAATAATACGTCGAAGCGTATGGATACAAGCAGTGCAATAAGAAAAGAATATGACTATTTGACATGTCCTATCCAAGGGCAAGCTGTGTATTGGTATTTAAAACAGGTATTTCGATCGTTATCAGAGACCACCTGGGGATTCCCTTGCACGTCTTGGTTTCTTGCCTCCTTGGTATTTCCTTCCCGTAATGCGTCCAGCAATCAGACTGCCGAAAAGGGTTTCCAGAGAGTAAGGTCCTGAAAGAGAGAAAATTATAAAAGTATATAGTCCATGGGGCGGTTGAGCCGCATTGTGGGACGTGTCCTGGCCGTGCCTCCGCCTATGCCCATGGTATTGTTAATGCGTAATTATGTACGCGCGACACAGATTTCGTCGCTTGACTGGGACTAGGACGGAGGCCGAATTGCTAGGCGAGCTCTGATCGTGCCAGGCCATCCTGTTGCAGGTTACTCCGGACTCGCTTGAAGGTGTCCGGGGCTTTATCGCCGAATTGGCGGTTTGCCTTGAAAGGCTGCTTTGTGCTTCTGCTGCGAGGGCCGCAGTGTGCTCCTCCGTGCGGAGCGAGTGTTCTGTGTTTCCATTGAATGTTATAACCCCGCGTGGTCCTGGCATTTTGAGTTTGAGGTATGCATAATGCGGTACTGCATTGAATCTGGTAAATGCGGTTCGTCCGAGTAGTGCGTGATAGCCGCTGCGAAAGGAGACGATATCGAAGATTAACTCCTCGTTTCGAAAGTTGTTCGGAGACCCAAAAACCACTTCTAGTGTGATTGAGCCTATGCAACAGGCCTCTACACCTGGGATTACACCTTTAAAGGTGGTTTTGGTGGGTTTGATCCTCGAGGGGTCTATGCCCATTTTGCGCACTGTATCCTGATAGAGCGGGTTCAGGCTGCTGCCGCTATCCATAAGGGCTAGAGTGAGGTGAAATCCGTTAATGATGGGGTCCAGGACCAATGCGGTAGATCTTCCATGACATATACTAGTGGGGTGGTCCCTACGATCAAAGGTGATCGGACAAGAGGACCATGGGTTGAACTTTGGGGCGACTGGCTCTATCGCATAGACGTCCCTTAGTGCGCGCTTCCGTTCCCTCTGGGGAATGTTGGTTGCGTATATCATGTTCACCGTTTTCACTTGTGGAGGGAACCTCTTCTGTGCTCCTGTGTTCGGCGGCCAGGGCTCCTCCTCGTCGTCGCTATGCAGCCCCTTGTCCTTATTTTCGGCATTCAACTTGCCGACCTGCTTGAACACCCAACATTCTCTGTTGGTGTGATTGGCTGGTTATTGGGGGTGCCGGGAATTTGACTCGAGCGATCGAGTATGCGGTCCAGACTGGACGGGCCCGAATTACTTCTTTTGAATGGCTTTTTCCGCTGACCGGATTTAGAGCCATTGAATACGGCATTGACTGTCGTGTCTTCGGCGTTATCGCCGTTGTTGCGGCGCTTGTGCCTATTGCGACGTAGTCTGCCATTAGCATCTTTGGCATCTGAAGTGCCAGGATTCCTTGATGTATTGTTGCTGCAAGCCAGCCACCTATCTTCTCCCGTGCAAAAGCGGGTCATGAGTGTCGTGAGGGCTGCCATAGACTTTGGCTTCTCTTGGCCAATGTGTCGGGCGAGCCACTCGTCCCGGATGTTATGTTTAAATGCCGCTAAGGCCTCGGCATTCGAACAGTCAACAATTTGGTTCTTTTTAGTTAAAAACCGAGTCCAAAATTTCCTGGCCGATTCTCCAGGCTGTTGGGTTATGTGGCTCAAGTCATCAGCATCTGGTGGTCGCACATAAGTGCCCTGGAAATTGTCAAGGAATGCATATTCCAAATCCTCCCAACTGCCAATGGAGTCTGCTGGCAAGCTATTCAACCAATGTCGAGCTGGTCTTTTGAGTTTTAGTGGGAGGTACTTGATGGCATGTAGATCGTTGCCGCGGGCCATGTGGATGTGGAGGAGGAAATCCTCGATCCATACCGCGGGGTCTGTTGTACCATCATATGATTCAATGTTTACGGGTTTAAAGCCCTCTGGGAATTCGTGATCCATTACTTCATCAGTGAAGCATAGGGGGTGTGCGGCGCTTCTGTGCTGGGCTATATCACGACGCAGTTCATATGAGTCTTGTCTGCTGTATTCGGCCTGACCGGATTTGCTTTTGGTATATCCGGCGCGACGATCATCGTCCCACGTTGGGGCGCGCCCCCGTTATCCATAAATTGATCTTGTATGTTTTGGTTTGTTTTCCAATACGTCTCGCAGGTCCCGCGTGTTGCCCCGGGCCTTGGTGTTTTTGTTTGTCTAGCGACGGGGTGCGCCCTGGACTTCGGGCTGATGTGCCTCTCTGTCTCGGCCGCGAGGTGGCCGATCAGGCGCAACATACACTGGTGATGTGGGTTTCAATGCTTCCCCTTCCAGTCGGGGTAGCAACCTGCGCTTTGGGTAACTCTTGGTTGGGCGTTCGAGTTCGTCTTCCTCGGCCGCAAGGACTTCGGTCCATCTATCCGCTAGCAAATCTTGATCAGCTTGAAGTTGTTGTTACTTTTTCTTCAGGCTATTTGTTGTGGCTATAAGCCGGCGCTTGAAGCGCTCCTGCTCGACGGGATCCTCAGGCATGATAAATTCTTCATCGCCGAGGCTCACCTCGTCTTCAGAGAGAGGCATGTAATTGGCATCCTCCGTTTCTCCGTCTGCTGCCTGTTTTGGAGGGCTAGCCTGTTCGTCCTCCCGCTTTGAGCCTGGCTGGAGGGTATTGTCGTCGTCTTCGGCACTATCCGGAGTATTATTATCTCTTGTGTCGGTATCGTTGCTATGGCGGGACTTAGAGCGGCACCGCTGACGTTGGTGCTTGGATTGCTTCTTGGAGGGATTATCCTCTGCTGTCTCATTGCCATCACCTTCTTTGGGGATATCCACCATCTATATATCATATGATGAGGTGGCGGTCCAGCGCCCTGTGGACGGTGGTTCCTGTTTGTCTCCTGCATTGTCGTCCATAACGTCGATGTCTTTGGAGCCGATGCCGAGCATGTCGGTTAAATCGTCGATACTGGATACTAAGTGGGTGGTGGGTGGGGAGTGAATTTCTTCATCGTCCGCATTCCAGCCGGACATAGTTCGGCTAAGGGTCTCCTGACAGGGAGAGAGACCTCAAAGAGTTTAGCACATCGCCAAAGGGCGAGTGCTGAAAGATATCCGCGGAAGTAAACTCCATGATCGGTGCCCAATCAGATTCGATAGGCACGGACGCAAGCGGCTCGAAGCCCATGGCCGGGGACGAATCCAACTGTTTGGCGACACGGGTCTCGTAGGAGGTGAAGTCAGTATTAGGCTCTATCGCCGCTGAGAGTGCAGCCTCTGTGGCGGGGTCCATCCACCCGTCCTCAGATGGCGCAATTTGTTCCGGTTTGAGGCCCGGAGTAGTTGCAGGTGCGATCTCCCGAACACTGTGTGATGGCAGAGTTAAGTCGTGCTCGTCGTGACTGTGCGGCGCACTTGTCATGGGCTCGAATCCGTCGAAGATGAAGTCTCCGCGGATGTTGGGAGTATAATTCAAGTTTCCAAACCTGGCCTAATGGCAGGGGCGTAGCTCTCGATCTGCTCCAGATGGCCAAAAGAGTTGGCCCGCAATGTGAAGCCGCCGAATACGAAGATCTGTCCGGGGAGGAAAACCTCACCCTGGATCGTATCGTCGCCGATGATCGAAGGATCCATCAAGCCTTATGGTGACGGCACAGTGGAACTCTCAATGAAAGCACCAATGTCGGTGTCAAAACCAGCGGATCTCGGGTAGGGGTCCCGAACTGTGCGTCTAAGGCAGATGGTAACAGGAGGCAGGGGACACGACGTTTACCCAGGTTCGGGCCCTCTCGATGGAGGTAATACCCTACTTCCTGCTTGATTGCTCTTGATGATATGAGTATTACAAGAGTTGATCTACCACGAGATCGTAGAGGCTAAACCCTAGAAGCTAGCCTATGGTATGATTGTTGTTGTCCTACGGACTAAACCCTCCGGTTTATATAGACACCGGAGGGGGCTAGGGTTACACCGAGTCGGTTACAAGGGAGGAGATCTACATATCCGTATTGCCAAGCTTGCCTTCCACACCAAGGAGAGTCCCATCCGGACACGAGAGAAGTCTTCAATCTTGTATCTTCATAGTCCAACAATCCGGCTAAAGTATATAGTCTGGCCGTCCGAGGACCCCCTAACCCAGGACTCCCTCAGCGCCACCTATCGTAGTAATGGGCCACGGGTAGGCTAACCCAGGCCCAGAACCTTTCAAGACATCGGGGCAGGCCGCACCCCTCAAGACCCCAGGACGAAGAGCCGCCTTCTGAGAGTCGGCTGCGAGGCAGCCGACTGCCCACTCGCGGCCGAGTCCCGAGGACAACTTCAGGATGAGCCGACTCCTGACTAGCGACTTCTAGAGAAGCCGGCCATGGGGAGTCGGCCCACGACGCCAACAACCCCCATGCCCTCATAAAGAGGGACGGGACGGGGAGTGGCCACAGTAAGGTCCACTCCCACCCTTTTCCAAGGGCAGGCGTGGCCACAGTACGCCGTACCACAGAGATCTCCGCCCGGCGCGACACTATTGCCATGCTGGCCCTGACGTCAGCCCCAGTGGGCGGAGTCCTGTGCCCACGACGGCCTACCGGTACGACCCAGGGACGACGGGTCCCACCAGTCGGCGGGCGTACGGAAGACGGCGAGAGCGCCACCAGTCGGCCCAGTTGGGAGTCGGCCCCCAGGAGTCGGCCGACCCCTCCCATGGGCCCCACGCGCCATTAACCAGACGCGACATGGAGTGGCCACAGTGATCGCCCGCCAGACGGCGGAGCTGTCGCCATGACCCCATGACCGAGCCCGCGTCATTAGAGTCACGGCTACAGTAATCTACAGCCGGCAAGACCCGCCCACGGCGGATGCAGCCTGTCGGCTCCGTACCGAGCCAGTCGGCGGGGCCCACCAGTCGGCGGGCCCTAGGAGTCGACGGATAAGACGGCGGCCAGAGAGACTGATGGCTGGGCCCGCATCCAGCCGGATTACCATTGTACCCCTGGGGGGTAGGCCTATATAAACCCCCAGGGCACCCATGCAAAGGGTTGGAATCCATTAGCACTAGACCAGATCATATATGAAGGAGAGAGCTAGCCTTGCCTTCTCCTACCTCCAGAAAACAGCTCAAGGAGCAACTGTGTACACACTTTGCCATAGTAATCATGCGGAGACCCCACAGAGCAGCAGTAGGGGTATTATCTCCACGGAGAGCCTCGAAGCTGGGTAAGATTCGCCGGCGTGCATGCCTTCGCCTTATCCCGTTTCCAGGCACCGGCGACGTTCTACTCGCTCCCACCATGATAAGCCATCCTTTGGCATATGTCGTACCCAACCCCCGACATTTGGCGCCCACCGTGGGGCCTGGTGCACCATCGTCCGGAGACCTGCTCTGGACGGGAACCCTTTTTCTCCCTGGCAAGCGCAGCCAGCCCGGCATGCCAGACGGAGTTTGCGCCGACGCACTGCACGGCGCTGACATCGCCTGCGCAGCCAGCTGCCTCGCCGATCTTGTCGGCGAGGTTCGCCTCTCCGACGAGCCTGCATCCGACGCAGGCACGGGCGGCTCCGAGAGCCTCCTCGCGGGCCTCCTTGACCAACTCCATGTCACCGGCGAGCCTGCCGTGGACTTGGAGTCTGTAGGATCCACCGACCCGATGCTGGTCGACTCCGACACTGCATCACTTCACGCGTTCCCCACCAATGTGGTGGTCTACGACGAGCCGCTCCCTCGCGCAGAGAGCGACGGAAGCACTGTCACAAAGGTGCTCGTCATCGGTCATGACGAGCATCCCAGCGGAGGAGCGCATGACCCACTTGGCGAGGCACTGCAAGACCTGACCGCGCCCATTCCAGAAGACGCTGACGCAGAGATGTTGGAGGCGCGCCGCCTTCAGCTCGTCGAAGGCACGAAGAAGCTGGCTAGCATGAGACGCTTGTCAGAAGCCTACCAGCATGATATGGATCGCGCTGTAGGTGGCTCGCCAGCCCCAACTGGGCCCAGCCACCTAGGCGCGGTCCAGCAGCGCGGCGTGGCCATCGCCAACCTATTCGGGGCAAATCGCCCTGTGTACGCCACGCCTGCGGAGAACATTCGAGCCGCCCAGGCGGCGGCGGATGAGCTGGACAACTTCGAGGGTGAAGAGCGCCGCCTGATGGCGGAGCGAGTCCAGCGGCTCCTCGACGCGGCTGCCGCGCAGAACAAGGCCGGCTGCCGCACAGAGGCGCCGCAGCGACAAAACGATGATGCGCCTCCACGCCGAGACCAAGGTGCGACGTCTCGGACGCCGACTGGCGGCGCCCGAGGAAGGAAAGACAAGGATCCGGTTGTCAGCCGCAGTCGGACTCGCATTACCATAGAGCGCGACCAAGACGCCCGCCCAAGAGCAGTAGAACGACGGGACGACTGTCTGCCTCCTCCTCTTCGCAAGGAAAGGCGAGTCTCCCTGCCGCCTGTTGACCATCCGACTCTCGGCAACCGCCTTGGCTGCCGAGAGGGAGTCGGAGAAAACGACGCCCGCCACCAGATCGACCGACTTCACCGATCCCTGGCGCTAGAACAAGAAGACGAGTTGGGTCCGCCTTGTTTCGGGCCCCGCATTCGAGACGAGCCCTTTCCCAAAGGGTTCACGCTCCCAAGAGACACACCCAAATACACCGGCTCCGTGAAGCCAGAGGACTGACTGGTTGACTACTCCACGGCCATCAACATAGCGAACGGCAACAAGCGTGTTGCCGTAAAATACGTTCCGCTCATGCTCCAGGGCACGGCCCGGACATGGCTGAATAGCCTGAAGCCCCGCAGCATCAACAGCTTGGTCGATTTCACTGATGTATTCATCCGCAACTTCACAAGCACGTACAAGCGTCCTCCCAAGCCTCGTCAGCTTTCCTTGTGCGTGCAAGGCCCCAACGAGTCGACTCGCGACTACCTCACGCGTTGGGCCGAGCTTCGGAACTCATGCAAGGGCGTGCACGAGGTGCAGGCTATCGAGTACTTCACCGCCGGGTGCAGAGAAGGCACCCTCCTCAAGCACAAGCTCCTTTGCGACGAGCCAGAAACCCTCGACGAGCTGCTGATCATAGCAGACAAGTATGCCACGGCCGACTCCTCCTTGAAGGCGGAGATTCAAGTTAGTGTGACTGGCAAAGTGGCCCCTTAGGCTCCTAGAACTCCGGCTAGAGACGCCAGTCGGCGACAACAGCAGAGCGACCACAAGCGCATGGCCCCACAGCCGGCCTCCAGCAGCCGGCAGGTGGCGACAGTCGAAGACCAGCAGCCGGAAGGGCAGCCTCCACCCAAGCGACAGAAAGGCGGCAAGCCCAACTGGTTGCCGGCTTTCTCATATGAGCAGGCTCTGGATGGTCCTTGCAAGTTCCACAGCGGCGCGAAGCCGTCGAACCACATCACCTGGAAGTGCCACTGGCTCACCAGGATCACCAAAGGAGACGGCCTCCTGCCTCCCCCGCCTGCTGGGCAGCAGCCTCCGCCTCCGCCCCAGCAGCCGGCTGTCAGGCCAGTCGGCGCAGTACAAGACGAGTACCCCGAAGAGCACGGAGCCTATGTGGTATTTACCAGCGTGGGCTGATGATCGACGCAGCAGGTGGCTACAGCAGCAAGAGGTGAATGCAGTAGCATCAGAGACACCAGAATTCATGCACTGGTTCGAGAAGCCTATCAGCTGGAGCAGAGCTGATCACCCAGAGGTGATGCCGAGTCCGGGCTCCTATGCCTTGGTCTTGGATGCCACCTTTGCCACAGATAGATGAGCTGCTCGTTTCTCACGAGTTCTGATAGACGGAGGCAGCAACATCAACATCCTGTACAAGGACACCATGGAGAAGTTCGGAATCAAGCAAAGGCAGCTTCAGAACAGCCGGACTGTATTCCACGACATTGTTCCTGGCCTTTCCTGCTCACAAATCGGCAAGATCCTGATTGACGTCCTCTTTGGAGACAAATATCACTTCCGCCGAGAGTCAGTTTGGTTTGAGGTGGTGGATCTCGAGAGACCATACCATGCATTACTTGGCCGACCCGCCCTGGCCAAGTTCATGGCGGTCCCCCACTACGCCTACCTCAAGATGAAGATGCCTAGTTCCAAGGGGATTCTAATCGTAGCCGGCGACTACTGGAAGTCGTCTGCCTGTGCGGCTGAAAGTAGTCAGTTGGCCAAGTCCCTGGTGATCGCGACCGAGAAGCGGCTCCTTCACCGGGTTGTGGCAATGGTCGGCAAGCAGCTAGAGGTGTCGCCTAACCCCAAGGAGTCGGAGGCTGAGGGTTTGTTCAAGCCGGCAAAAGAGACAAAGAAGATACCCTTGGATCCGGAGCACCCAGAGAGGTACGCTGTCGTAGGCGCAAACCTCGATAGCAAATAGGAAGGCGAGCTCGTCGATTTCCTCCATGAGAATCGGGACATCTTCGCATGGTCCCCCAAAGACATGCCAGGTGTACCGACGGAATTCGCCGAGCACAAGTTACATGTCCAATCTGATGCAAATCCAGTCAGGTAGCCCTTGCGCCGCCTATCAGAAGAAAAGAGAAGAGTTGTCGGAGAAGAGATAGCCCGACTCCTAGCCGCTGGCTTCATTATGGAAGTATTCTTTCCAGAGTGGCTAGCCAACCCGGTCCTGGTACTGAAGAAGAACAAGCAGTGACGAATGTGTATTGACTACACAAGCCTCAACAAGGCTTGCCCCAAGGACCCGTTTTCTTTGCCAAGAATTGATCAGGTGATAGACTCCACAGCCGGATGCGAGCTGTTGAGCTTCTTGGATGCATATTCAGGATATCACCAGATCAAGCTGAACCCGGCTGACAGACTGAAGACCGCCTTCATCACACCATTTGGAGCCTTCTGCTACCTGACCATGACGTTTGGCTTGAGGAATGCCGGCGCCACCTTTCAGCGTTGCATGCAGAAGTGCCTCCTCAAGCAACTCGGCAGAAACGCCCACGTCTACTTGGACGATGTGGTGGTGAAGACGGAGAAGCATGGAACACTACTAGAAGACCTCAAGGAGACCTTTGAGAACCTGCGCCGATTCCAGATCAAGCTCAACCCTGAGAAGTGCGTCTTCGGAGTACCAGCTAGCCAACTCCTTGGCTTCCTGGTCTCTGAACGCGGCATAGAGTGCAACCTTGTAAAAATCAAGGCCATTGAGAGGATGGAGGTACCCAGCTGACTGCTGGACGTGCAAAAGTTCACTGGCTGCTTGGCATCCATCGGCCGATTCATCAGTCGGCTGGGCGAGAAAGCTCTCCCCTTATACCAGCTCATGAAGAAGACCACTTTTTTCGAGTGGAACCACAAGGCGGACGAAGCCTTTCTCCAATTGAAGAAGATGTTGACTACTCCACCCGTTCTGGCGGCTCCGACTCCTAAGGAGCCAATGCTCCTATACATCACCGCACCAGCCGGGTAGTCAGCACCGTCATTGTAGTGGAACGCAAGGAGGAAGGCAAGGCACTACCTGTCCAGAGACCGGTATATTACCTGAGCGAAGTGCTGTCGACCTCCAAGCAGAACTACCCCCACTACTAGAAGAAGTGCTATGGCGTGCACTTTGCCGCCAAGAAGTTGAAGCCATACTTTCAAGAGCATCCAATCACTGTGGTCTGCACGGCCCCACTTGCCGAGATCATCGGAAGCCGAGATGCTTCTGGCCGAGTGGCCAAATGGGCCATAGAGCTGGCTCCCTACACCATCTACTACCAGCCCCGCACTGCCATCAAGTCACAAGCACTGGCCGACTTCCTCGTCGACTGGGCCGAGACCCAGTACCTACCACCATCGCCCGACTCCACCCATTGGCGGATGCATTTCAATGGCTCCAAGATGTGCACCGGCTTGGGAGCCGGCGTTGTCCTCACTTCTCCTAAAGGCGACAAGCTCAAATATGCACTGCAAATCCACTTTGCTGCCTCCAACAACTTGCCGAATACGAGGCGCTCATTCACGGGCTCCGGCTTGCCAAAGAACTTGGCATTCGCCGGATCCTGTGTTATGGCGACTCGGACTTAGTGGTCCAGCAGTCGTCTAGCGACTGGGACGCCAAAGATGCAAACATGGCGAGTTACCGTTTCCTCGTGCAGCAACTCAGTGGATATTTCGAGGGGTGCGAGTTCCTCCATGTGCCAAGAAACGACAACGACCAAGCAGACGCCCTGGCACGAATCGGCTCTACCCGCCAAGCAATACCATCCGGCGTCGCCCTTTAGCGTCTCCTCAAGCCGTCTGTCAAGCCTTCACCAGAATCAGACTCCATCTTTGTGCCGGCTTCCCCCGAAGAAACCGGATCCGATTCTAGATCCCCAGCAGATGGTACGAGGATTTTGGCAGATGGCTCCAAAGCCGCCACAGTCGAAGCCGGCCCAGGGACTGCAGAACCCGGCCCGGGGATTGCGGCGGCCAGCCAGAAGACTCCAGAACTCGGCCCGAGGGCTGCACTAGTCGACCCGGGGACTTCATTAATCCAGCAAGCAGTTGCTGACTCCAGCCCGCCGCCTCCCAGCCCAGCCGCCCTCGTCCAAGTCGCAGTTCTGGCAGTCGAAGAAATAGCAGCACCCTCATGGGCCCAGCCCATCCTCAAATACCTGGTGAGTAAAGAGCTGCCGACTGATGAGATCTTAGCTCGGCAAGTACAACGCCGAGCGGCAGCCTACACCATAGTCAACAAAGAGCTGGTCAGGCGCAGTGTCACTGGTTTCTACCAGCGCTGCGTAGAGCCAAAGCAAGGCCAAGAAATTCTCAAAGACATCCATCAAGGTGAGTGCGGCCACCATGCGGCTTCAAGAGCACTCGTCGCCAAAGCCTTCCAACATGGTTTCTTTTGGCCAATGGCCTTAGAAGAGGCCAAGGAATTGGTCCAAAAATGCAAAGGGTGCCAGAAGTTTCGCTCCAAGCTGCATCAGCCGGCTTCTGCACTCAAGACCATCCCCATTGCCTGGCCCTTCGCAGTTTGGGGCCTAGACATGGTTGGACCATTCAGGACGACACGAGGTGGCTTAACTCACTTGTCGTGGTGGACAAGTTCACCAAGTGGATAGAAGCGAAGCCAATCAAGAAACTGAATGGTCCGACTGTCGTGACTTTCATCTCCAACATCACAATTCGGTACGGCGTACCACACAGCATCATCACCGACAACAGCATGAATTTTGCCAAAGGCGCCTTGGCCCGTTTCTGCGCGACACAGGGCATCCGACTGGACCTAGCGTCCGTCGCCCATCCACAGTCAAATGGCCAGGTGGAGCGAGCAAACGGCCTCATCCTATCCGGCATCAAGCCCCGACTGGTTGAGCCTCTGGAGCGCTCGGCTGGCTGCTGGCTCGATGAGTTGCCAGCCGTCCTCTGGAGTCTGCGCACGACTCCAAACAAGTCAACCGGCTTCATGCCTTTCTTCCTCGTCTACAGTGCTGAAGCCGTCATCCCAACAGACATAGAGTTCGATTCCCCGCGAGTCACCATGTACACCGAGGAAGAAGCAGAAGAAGCACGTCAAGACGGCGTCGATCTGCTAGAAGAGGGCCGGCTGTTGGCACTCAGCCGGTCCAGCATCTACCAGCAGAGCCTGCGCAGATACTACAATAGGAAGGTCAGGATGAGATCTTTCCAAGAGGGCGACCTTGTGCTCCGACTGATCCAGCGAACAGCCAGCCAGCACAAGCTGTCGGCGCCTTGGGAAGGCCCCTTCATCATCAGCAAAGTGCTGGGAACGACTCATACTACCTGATCGACGCTCAGAAGCCCCGAGCACGCAAGAGGGACGACTCCAGCAAAGAGACAGAGCGGCCATGGAATGCAAATCTCCTCCGAAAATTTTACAGTTAAATGCAGTATGTACCATGCTACCTTTTGTATTAAAAGTACCAAGACTTTGGCCGCCCCCCGAGAAGAGCTCGGGGACTGCCCTCTTTTATCTCTATGATAAGAATTATGCCTTCGAGTATATTACTCTTTGTTATGCCGCTTGGCACCGGGTTCGACTAGTCGGCCCGGGGACTTGCCGCCCTACGCTATGAAATGCTTCCTGCAGCCGGACAAGTAGTGTGTGGCACCTAAGCCGTCTCCTGTCAGAAGCCGCAGCTTGCAGAGCGTCTTTCTGGTGGGCAGTAGTAAGGAAGAATGGGCGTCCACATGAAAAATGGCTAAGGACTCAAAGCATAAACATAGCTTAAAGCCGGCTTCCAGCCTTTTTTCGCAAACCGACTCTTGAACAGTCGGCTTGCCGCCTTCTATCCGACTTGCTAAACAACTCTAAAATGGCTAAGTACCTGCCTTCCCAAAGTGACCAAGAATTTGATCCAGCAGCAGTCCGCAGAGTGGCTGTCCGACTAACAAAGACGGCAACTGAGGGAAGGCGGCAAAGGAAAAAGCCAAAAGGGCAATGAGCAAGAAAAGATAGAAGTCGGATGAATATTTACATAACAAAGGCCCTTGGCCGAATCTTCGAGCAGAATTTCAAAATACACCCCGTGGGTGGAATTGTGCGAATTAACGAGTTCTTCAAAGATTATTAAAGCAGATAAAACAAAGATAAGGTGGCAGCCTAGGAGGCGGCAGACGGGTTCGGAGGATCGGAGGAGACGGCGGTGTTGGATGTTGGGGTGGCTGGCTGGGCGGTCTCGGCTTGATCACCTCCGGCAGCAGTCGGCTCGGGCGGGCACGGCTCGTTGCTGGAGGCGCGGTCGAGCTGAGGCTGGCGGTCCGCTCCGTATTCCGGTGCCTCCGTCTCACTTCCATCCTCCGCCTCGTCTCCCTCCTCGACGCTGGAGCGGATCACCTCCGCCGAGTCCTCGCCGTAGTCTGGGTTCATCCCAAACCACTCCGGCGGTACCTCCCCGCCGTCTTCAGCCTGCTCGGGGACAAAGATGCTGGTATCGGTGTACTCGGCAATCGCTGCCGCACGCTTGACAAGGGTGTCTTCCGTGGCTGACAGCTCCGACTGGGCCTCTGACCGGAGTGTGGCCAGCCGGTCTAGGTCCAGCCCTGGATACCACGCCTTGACAAATTCCAAGGCTCGGCGTGCTCCAGCCCGGGCCGAGGAACCCTTCCAGGCCTCAAGACGGCCAGCCGCGACCTCCAGCCAGTCGACAGTCCGACTGGGGGTGCGCGGAGCCTGCACGTCTGTCCACAGGGCGACGATCGCTTGGGCGCCGACACGTTGAAGCCGGCGCAGCATCCGGTGGGCCAGCCGTAGACGAGCCCCAATGCTCAGAATATGCTCATCAAGGGTCCGGGGGGCGTCGGCGGCGATCTCCGCGCCATCTGCCCTCCGGTCCTCGCGGTCAGCCTCGATAGCTTGAATGGCGGCCTGCGAGTAGCCGGGGAAGAAGTCTGCCAAGACGGAAAGAATGAAGAACAAGTCAAAAAACCAGGAGTCAGCTCGACCAATAGTCGGCGGCTCGAAGAAGAAAAGCAAAGAAGCTCACCGTCGATGAGGTCCTCGATCTCGTGGAAGCCGGAGGCCAGCATTGCCTCCTTGTCAGTCTAGGAGGAGCGCTCGCTCGCGAACTCGGCCAGGAGGGTGGCCTCCTGTTCTTCCGCCTCCTTCTGCGTCTTCTTAAGCAACTCCTTCTGCTCTGCCAATTATGCGGCCAGCAGATCGTGCTCTGCGGCGAGCTTGCTGCACTCCTCCCCCTTGGCGCGCAACGCGGTGTTGGCTTCGCTCAGCTGCTATTGAAGAGTGGCATTGGCCTCTGAAGAGAAAGAAGAAAGGAGGGCGTTAAGTCATCAAGGAAGAAGGTCGCCGGGGAGATCCGGCCCGACTGCTTAGCATTCCACCCGAATCTCGGGGACTACAGCCCGCGGGTGCGCCAGCGCGCCCCCGCAAAGAAGAAAAAGGACTCACTCTGGCTCTCCAACAAGTCGGCGGTCTGCTTGCCCATCTCTTCAACGTTGCGGTTGAAGGCGGTGACACGGAGGTTGTGATAGTCATGCGACAAGTATTTCAGACAAAAGTTAGTACCCGGAACTCACCAATTGGAGTTCCGGGCCGCCTGCTCAGCAGCCGGCCTGAAACTCGGGGACTACACCCAGTGGGTGCGCTGGCGCGCCCCCACAGAGAGGAACAAGAAAACAAAGACAAAGGAGAAAGCATACCCGGATGGCTGCCCGCGACGCCGGGTGCGCCCTGGTGCAGTTTTGGATAGCATCGCTCTCAGCTCGTAGCTTTGTCTGGACATCCAAAAGCGCCTGGTTCAGCGGGCCTGTGCCGCCTCCTCGCACCCACCCAATGGGCGCGGCGCTCGTCGCTTCGGCGTCTGGGATCGTCGAGCTAGCGGTGTTGGTCTCCAAGGGGCGTGGCGCCGAAGTCGCCTTCTCAAGACGGCGGCGCGTTGGCGAGCCGACTTGCAGGAGTAGCCTTGCCACGGCCTCGTCTTCAGTCGGCGGCAAGGGCGGGTCCGCCAGCTGTTTGCCTTGCGCGCTCCCAGATGGCGGCGGGGGCGGCGATGGCGGCACGACCACGTCCGGCATGGAGGCATCGCCGCCGCCCCTCTCCATGATCGGGAACTCGCCGCCGACTTCCCCTGACTGTCCCGTGAACTCCGGGGGCGGCGGCGCAGAGTTCAGAGGGGTGACAAAAACCGCCGACCGATGGTGCGCGACTTCCTTAGCCTGCCGCCTTGCCGCGACGGCGGCCTCGGCCTCCTCCAGCTTTTTCAGGGTGGAGGCTTCCGCCTTCTCGGCCTCCTCTTTCTGCGGGCGTCCTCTTCCTCCTCGCGCTTCTCCTGCGCGTTCCGCTCCGTCGCCTCCCGGATGTCGGCGGCGGGGTCAATCCGCCGAGTAGTGGCAGACGTCTCCGCCGATCCCATAACGGAGGCGGCGGCAACCCTCTCAAGAGTGAGGGGATCCCTGAAGCGAGGGAAGCATATGAAAGACTCAGACAAGATCAACAAAGAGAAAATAAAGATGAGGGACGGAGGCGCTTACACAGAAACCAGCGGTGGCTTCTTCACTTCCTTGCGGAAGCGGTTGGCCTTCGCGGCCGCCTCTTCCCGCTTGGTCGCGACGGCCGCTCCCTTAAATTTCTTCGACCGGCCACCAAGTGTACTTGGCCCGGCCCGGCGCTTCTTCGCGCCGCCTTGAGCGTCCAAGGCGGCGGAGGAACTCGCGCTTGGCTGGCCAACCTTTGGCTGATTACGCGGGGCGACTTCTCCCTCGACATCATCGTCAGGCCAGTCGGCGAAAGTGGCTGTAGGCCTGGAGCCGCCTGCTTCTCCTCCTCCTCCCTCGGCGTCGGCCTCCATGGCCACTGCCCCCAAGTCAGGATCGTCGACGTCGCTCTCCGCCCGATCGGGGACAAACTGACGAGCCGGCCCCGTGGTGCCGGCCGAAGGAGGGACGAGAGGGTTCTGATTCAAAACAAAAACGGTCAGACTGGACAAGTCGGACTCGGCAACAAAAGAAACGGAATAAGAAGGAAGACGACTTACAATAGGAGGGGGGTTGTCGCGTGAGTACAGCTCCTTGCCGAACCGCCAATCCACCGAGAGACCGCAGTTCACGATGTAGTTCACCGTGTCCGCCACCTCCGCGTGAGGCATGTCCTTGGAGCACATCTGACTCGGGTCCCGATGACCGCTCATCTGGCAGATCAGGTGAGGTCGGCCTTGGAGTGGGAGGACTCGATGTGCCACGAAGGCGGCCAGCAAGTCGGCCCCGGTCAAGCCCTCCGACTGCGTCAGCACTCGGAGTCGCGCGACGGCGGCGGCACCAGCAGGAGACAACGTCCTGGCTCGGTGTGACCAGCTGGGGAGCCTTCCAGCCGGCAGGTTGACCCAGTCGCCTTCTGGGGCGGCGTTCTTCATATAAAAATAAGACCGCTGCCACATCTTCACCGACTTAATCAGTGCGATGGTGGGAAACGGATTGTCGGCCACTAATCTCCGCATTGCGATAAACGCACCACACTGGGCCGGCACGCCGGCGACGTGTGTGCCGAGCTTGGACTGGAAGAACTCACCCCAGAGCTCGATGGTGGGGAGAACGACGAGGAAGCCTTCACACAGGGTGGCGAAGGCAGCCAGCAGCACCACCGTGTTCGGAGTAAGGTGGTGCGGCTGGAGCCCGTGGAACTCCAAGAAGGAGCGGAAGAAGCCGCTCGCCGGCAGCCCCAGGCCGCGCATAAGGTGCGAGCGGAATATGACCCGCTCGCCCTCCTCCGGTGCCAGCGATATTTCCCCCTCCGGCGCGAGGCGGACCCGCACTAAGCCCATGCCGGGCAGCCGCCGTGTCTTGCGGAGGATCTCGACGTCGTCGTCATCGACCTCGGAGCCGTCCCACACTCCGGAGCGCACAGCAGGAGGCGCGGCGGTGGAGGAAGAGCTCATCGTTGCGGGCGCGGCGTGGTTCGGAGCAGCAGCGGCGAGAGGAAGAAGAAGCAAGAAGGAGCGACAGGGAGTAGGAAGGATGGGCGCGCGTGCTTCGCCGCCCCCTCCCCCCGCCTACTTGTAGGCTCGTGGGCTGAGAAGCCGAGGGGGCAGTCGTGGGATTAACTGCGCCCAGGACCCCACGACCCCCATGATTTACCACACGAAGTTACTGCGTGCAATAACCGCGCAGGAACCCCAACCGTCCGCACGGCCACGACGGATCCGTTCACATGCCGAGGCGCGGTAGTGGCGCGCCCCGCCTGTAGGCCTGTCCCGTCGCGCGCGTGGGTGGGCAGACTAGCTCAGCCACGTGGCGCCTCGCGACGGGTCCACAACGGGCGGCAACCTGGAGGCTTATTAGGCACGCCGCCTGGACATCGCCACGACGTTCAAACTTTTTTAGGGGCAAGTCGGCCTTAAGCAAGTCCGGCTCCAACTAGTCGGCTTGACAGAAGACGGCTAGCGAGGCCCAAATCCAACCGCCGGAAAGAAGAAACTGTTGAGGCTCCTCGACATATCGCCCTTGGTGCCTCACCAGCTTTGGGGACTACTGTTGGAGTAATGGTCCACGGGTAGGCTAACCCAGGCCTAGAACCTTTCAAGACATTGGGGCAGGCTGCACCTCTCAAGACCCTAGGACGAAGAGCCGCCTTCTGAGAGTCGGCTGCGAGGCAGCCGACTGCCCACTCGCGGCCAAGTCCCGAGGACGACTTCAGGATGAGCCGACTCCTGACTAGCGACTTCCAGAGAAGCCGACCATGGGGAGTCAGCCTGCGACGCCAACAACCCCAATGCCCTCATAAAGAGGGACGGGATGGGGAGTGGCCACAGTATGGTTCACTCCCACCCTTTTCCAAGGGCAGGCGTGGCCACAGTGCGCCGTACCCGCGGAGATCTCCGCCCGGCGCGACACTGTTGCCATGCCGGCCCTGACGTCAGCCCCAGTGGGCGGAGTCATGTGCCCATGACGGCCTGCCGGTACAACCCAGGGACGACGGGTCGCACCGGTCGGCGGGCGTACGGAAGAAGGCGAGAGTGCCACCAGTCGGCCCAGTTGGGAGTCGGCCCCCAGGAGTCGGCCGTCCCCTCCCACGGGCCCCATGCGCCATTAACCAGACGCAACAGGGAGTGGCCACAGTGATCGCCCGCCAGACGGCGGAGCTGTCGCCATGACCCCATGACCAAGCCCGCGTCATTAGAGGCACGACTACAGTAATCTACAGTCGGCAAGACCCGCCCGCGGCGGACGCGGCCTGTCGGCTCCGCACCGAGCCAGTCGGCGGGCCCCAGGAGTCGGCGGATAAGACAGCGGCCAGAGAGACTGACGGCTGGGCCCGCGTCCAGCCGGATTACCATTGTACCCCTGGGGGTAGGACTATATAAACCCCCCAGGGCACCCATGCAAAGGGTTGGAATCCATTAGCACTAGACCAAATCATATAGGAAGGAGAGAGCTAGCCTTGCCTTCTCCTACCTCCAGGAAACAGCTCAAGGAGCAACCGTGTACACACTTTGCCATAGTGATCATGCGGAGACCCCGCAGAGCAGCAGTAGGGGTATTATCTCCATGGAGAGCCCCGAAGCTGGGTAAGATTCGCCGGCGTGCATGCCTTCGCCTTATCCCGTTTCCAGGCACCGACGACGTTCTACTCGCTCCCACCATGATAAGCCATCCTTTGGCATATGTCGCACCCAACCCCCGACACCACCCTTTCCTTCCTCTCTCCCTCCTCCTTCCCCCTTCTCCTAATGCAACAAGGAAGGGAGGGAGTCGTACTCCCGGTGGGAGTAGGACTCCTCCTGGCGCACCTCCTCCTGGCCAGTCGCCTCTCCCCCCTTGCACCTTTATATATGGGGCAGGGGGCACCCCATAGACACAACAATTGATCATTGATCTCTTAGCCATGTGCGGTGCCCCCTCCACCAGAATCCACCTCGATAATATCGTAGCGGTGCTTAGGCGAAGCCCTGCGTGGGTAGAACATCATCATCATCACCACGCCGTCGTGCTGACGAAACTCTCCCTCAAAGCTCCGCTGGATCGGAATTCAAGGGACGTCATCGAGCTGAACATGTGCTGAACTTGGAGGTGCCGTGTGTTCGGTACTTGATCGGTCAGATCGTGAAGATGTACGACTACATTAACTGCGTTGTGCTAACGCTTCCACTTTCGGTCTACGAGGGTACATAGACAACACTCTCCCCTCTCATTGCTATGCATCACCATAATCCTATGTGTGCATAGGAATTTTTTTGAAATTACTACGTTCCCCAACAGTCATAAGGTCAAGGTACAACTCCGGGTCGTCCTTCTACCGAGGGACACGACTATTCGAATAGATAAACTTCCCTGCAGGGGTGCACCACATTTCCCAACACGCTCGGTCCTCTTTGGCCGGACACACTTTCCTGGGTCATGTCCGGCCTCGAAAGATCAACACGTCGCAGCCCCACCTAGGCAAAACAGAGAGGTCAACAGGCTGGTCTAAATCCTATGGCGCAGGGGTCTGGGCCCATCGCCCATTGCATACCTGCATGTTGCGTGGGTGGCCGGAAGCAGACCTAGCCTCCCCAATACAAGAGTAGGCGTTCCAGTCCACGACGTCATGAAGGCTCCGGCTGATACCACGACGTCGAGTGCCCATAACTGTTCCCGCGTAGTTGGTTAGTGCGTATAGGCCAGTGGCCAGACTCAGATCAAATACCAAGATCTCGTTAAGTGTGTTAATTAAAGTAATCGCGGAAACCGACCAGGGCCAGGACCACCTCTCTCCTAGGTGGCCTCAACCTGTCCTGTCGCTCTGCCACAAAGTAAAAGTCGGGGGCCGTCGGGAACCCAGGCCCACCACTACCTGGATGGAACCACCTGCCCCTTCAGCCCCCACATCGGAATCACTTGCGGGTACTCTATGAGCCGACCCGACTTTAGTCACCATCTGTATCACATATTATCTATAAGTATATACCCGTGATCACCTCCCAAGTGATCACGGCCGATAGTATAGCATGACAGACGGACAAGAATGTAGGGCCACTGATGATAAACTGGCATCCTATCTAAGTATTTAGGATTGCAGGTAAGGTATCAACAACTGAAGCAGCAATGACATGCTATGCAACAGAATAAGATTAATCGAAAGCAGCAACATGCTACACTACTCTAATGTAAGCAGTAGAGAGTAGAATAGGCGATATTTGGTGATCAAGGGGGGGGGGCTTACCTGGTTTCTTTGGCAAGAAGGGTTCATCGTCGATGTAGTTGATCACAGGGATACCGGTAGCGGTCTCAAGGTCTACCGAAAAAGAAGTAACGGAGGGGAACACAATAAATAACAGAGCAATCAAAACATCACAAAGCATAATATGGCAATACGCAGTGCTAGGGATGACCTAACGCAGTACTAGGTGCTACCGGCGAAGGGGGGGGGGAACATCCGGGAAAGTATACCCGGTGTTTTGCGTTTTCGGACAGATGAACCAGAGAGGGAAAGTTGCGTGTTCGCTATGCTAGGGAGGTGTGGCGGACGAACGTGCTCCGTATTCGAATTTGTCTCATCGTTCTAAGCAACTTTCATGTACAAAGTATTTTCATTCGAGTTACAGATTATTTTCTATGAATTTTCTAAGTTTAAAACAATTTTTGAAATTATTTCTAATTCAAATTAAAAGGTGTAATTGCTATGTGCACCCAGCAGAGTGCATACAGCAGGGCCACCAGAGGCTGATAGTGGGCTCCGTTGACCAGGACAACTATTGACCAGTTGACTAGTTAACTAGTGAGGGGACCCACATGTTCGGGAGCAGCGGGGCGTAGCGGCAACAGCAGACGGTCAGTAGCAGTGATGGCCGCGATCGCGAGATAGCAGCAGCGGGCAAGGGCGGGCGGCAGCGGGTGCGGGCACGGGCGCGGGTGTAGAGGCCCGCGGTCAGGGCACGAGGCAGGGGAGCCAGGGTCGCTGGTTTGCGGCGGTGGCTACGGGAGCCTGACGGATTCGACACCACAGCGCGCTGCTGGACGAGTTGAGGAGCTCGATGGCCTTCCT
Organism: Triticum aestivum; assembly: GCF_018294505.1. NCBI lineage: Eukaryota > Viridiplantae > Streptophyta > Magnoliopsida > Poales > Poaceae > Triticum > Triticum aestivum. The sequence goes on along the minus strand of NC_057803.1, from coordinate 89,375,482 downwards.
GGAAGCGCAGGAATCGACAGGGACATGGGCCGGTCGTCTCGTGGCTTGGACTACCGGTAGCAAATAAGCAGCGGCGCAGGCCTCGACCATGGCGCGATGGCGTCCTACGGCAGCTAGAGGAAGGGCGGGACACATCAGAGAGAGGGGAATGTAGCGCGGCTCACCTAGGAGCACAAGGAAGGCTCGGCGATGACTTAGGAGAAGTAGAGCGGCGACAATCATCGTGGATGCATCGGTGGCCGAGGGTAGAAGATGATGGCGAATTTGGTGATGCAGGAACTCGCAGCACAAACGGTTGGTTGTAGGCGACACACCGGACAACGGCGGAGGCGACGGACGCCTTAGCTTGGCGCAGGGACAACGTTGGGCACGGCATCGACAGGGGTCATGACGACGGTGGTTCGGCCGAGCGTGGGGAAGATGATGGCAGCGCGAGGAAAAGTGGGGAAAGGAGCTAGGGTTGCTGGGAGGGGTCGTGGCGACGTCTTATCCACCGGGGTGACCGTGGGATGGCCGGCACGCAGACAGGGCGCGGCCACGGTGGCTGGATGGCTGCCACGCCCTCAGTATGTACAGGGGAAGGGGATGAGTGGGGGAAGGTGTGCTGGGCTTATGTGTACAGTAGTTAGATTTCTTTCTCCTTTTCTTTTTCTGTTAGCCTTTTTCTTTTTAGTTTCTTTTAATTAGCTTCTGTTTTCCATTTAAAACTTGAACCAAATGACTTTTGTAAAAAGTGGAGCCTTGACATATAAATACTATGCAATAAGTTGCACTGCCACCAAAAGTCTAGTCCCCAAATAATTTAGTTTGATATTTTATTAATTTGTAAATGCATTTGAATAATTATGTTTGCTACTATTTTATTTATATTAGACCATTTTAACACTTTATAAAAATGTGGTTTCTTCACCATAATTACCTATGCATTATTTGTCACCGCTTGTACTTTTTAGTTTTGACATATGAATTTTTTTCTAGTTTGACTTTATTTTAAATTTGAATTTCGAATCGGTTTCGAACTACGCAAGAGTAACAACAGTAATCAAGGTGACGATACATCATTAGGCGAGGGTTACTGTAGCTTAATTATCCGGGCGTCACAGATGCGTTCTCTCAGATCCTCGGTAGTCACCATGGCCCAATCAAAGGCCTTATCACGGGCAAGTTCCGTTCCAATGGCAAGGACCGAGCCATGCTTGACGAGTGGTTTCGATCCCCCGCCATAGATCAGCTCGAGAAGCTCAGTTTTAATGA
>NC_057803.1:89218616-89373986 GCF_018294505.1 Triticum aestivum | reverse complement strand
CTCGAGCTCGTCGCCGTCCACATCCCAAAGGATGACATGGAGCGCTTGAGGGAGTCCTGGACTAAGGGGTCCTCGGGCGTCCGGCCTGCTAGCCATGGACCGGACTGATGGGCTGTGAAGATACAAAGACCGAAGACTGCACCCGTGTCCGGATGGGACTCTCCTTGCCATGGAAGACAAGCCTGGCGATCAAATATGTAGATTCCTTTCTTTGTAACCGACCTTGTGTAACCCTAGATCCCCCGGTGTCTAAATAACCAGAGGACTTAGTCCGAAGGGGGATATACATTATCATAACCATACGAGCTAGGCCTTTAGGGTTTAGTCATTACGATCTCGTGGTAGATCAACTCTTGTAATACTCATATTCGTCAAGATCAATCAAGCATGACGTAGGGTATTACCTCCATAGAGAGGGCCCGAACCTAGGTAAAACATCGTGTCCCATGTCTCTTGTTACCATCAACCTTAGACACACAGTTCGGGACCCCCTACCCGAGATCCTCCAGTTTTGACACCGACATTGGTGCTTTCATTGAGTTCACTGTGCCGTCCTCAAAAGGTTTGATGGCTCCTTCAATCATCTACAACGATGCTGTCCAAGGGGGAGTCTTCCTCCCCGGACAGATCTTCGTGTTCGGCGGCTTCGCTTTGTGGGCCAACTCGCTTGGCCATCTGGAGCAGATCAAAAGCTACGCCCCTGGCCATCAGGTCAGATTTGGGAGCTTGAACTACGTTACGGACATCCGTGGAGACTTGATCTTCGCCGGATTCGAGGCCATGTCCACCACTCCTGGTTACCCCGAGGGACATGGCCTAAATCTGTCATCGGACTGCATCCGGAAGATAGCTCCTGTAATCGCTCTGGCCCTAGATCCGGAGCAGACTGCGCCATCCAAGGACGGGAAGCTCAACACCGCCATGGAGGCCACAGATTCCCGACGTTGAAACCGCACATAGACTTGATGTCACATGATACCGGTGCCACCAGAACTCCGGACTCGTCTCTGGTTATAAGTTCCGAACCATGTAAGCCCGCAGACGCCGAACTTGATCGTTCATCGATCTTCGAATTCAGCACCGCAGACATCTTGCAGCACTCGCCTTTAGGCGACATGTTAAACTCATTAAAGAGCCTGTCCTTGGCGGTGGACTCACATCCGAACTATATCCGGTTTGTACTAGGGGCTAACGATGGAGAATTTTGCTTCCCACCCGCCACCCACTCCATAGCCGCTATCGATGACTTAACCGACATGCTCGATTACAGCTCTAAAGAATTCGATGGTATAGATGACGATGCCGAAGAGGAGCAGGGCCGAAACCCGCCACTTACCGAACGCGGGATGGTAACTTCTTCATACGACGTATACATGGTGGATACACCTAAAGAATCTAACGACGATGAAAAAGAGGATCCAGGTGAGGATAAACCTCCTGAGACACAGCCCAGACGCCGGCGTCAGCGGTGCCGCTCTAAGTCACGTCGCGCAAAAGACAGCAATACCGGCACCGGACAAAACAACACCCCGGACCATGCCGAAGACAATGAAGCCCCTGTTGGGGCAATATCCGAACAGGATGAACTGGATGACAGGCAGGATAGCCCGCACGAACAGGCCATACACGAAGACTCGGAGGACAGTAATTATCTTCCACTCTCCGAGGATGAGGAGAGCCTCGGCGACGAGGATTTCATCGTGCCCGAGGAACCTCTCGAGTAGGAGCGCTTTAAACGCCGGCTATTAGCCGCTGCAAGGAGCCTGGAAAAGAAACAACAGCAGCTTCAAGCTGACCAAGACCTGCTCAACGATAGATGGACAGATATCCTAGTGGCCGAAGAATACGGCCCCAAGCGCGCAACCAGGGGTTACCCGAAGCGCAGATGGCTACGTCAGTTCGATGAGGAGGCGCCGGAACCTGTACCACGTGGTCGGGACAATGCGGCTAACCGACCACTATGCACCCGGGATAAAGCGGTTGTCGGTGTTCTGGGAACGATGGTCCCCAGACTTGCCTGCCTGCGGCGCGGCTCAAGTGGGGGCCCAGCGCGGCCCATCATCATCAGCTCAAGCTCAAGACCCTCACGAGGGGCCAAGCCTCGCGGGGCAGACGACAGGAAGCTTCCTTAGAAGCAGCCTCATTAGGCAGGCTCGCGAGGAGGCGGAGAGATCAAGGTAGGGGTACCTCGCGAAGAGCCCATGACGCAAGCCATGACGATCGAGACCAGGCGGGCGCCGGCCTGCGCAGTGTCCTTGTTTCCCCTTTGGTGCAAAGGGGGCAAGCACAGGCCGAGGCATCGGGAAAAGGTTGCCATTCCGGTGCAACGAGATCAAGACCAGCAGAGCGGCAGGACAAAGGTCACCGTTGAGCCCAAGACTGCGTCATCACCAGTGCTTTTGGCAGCCGAAGACCACCTTTGGTCAGGATAACTTGTACTATATGTTCCCCTTCAAAATGGCCAATTGTTAGTGCCCTTCCCGCTCATTATTTGGGGAGAGGCCCAGGGCCTCTATAAATAGAGCTAGCCACCACAGAGATCTGGAAAAGAGAGATCGAGAGGAAAAACCCCAAGAACAAAGAGAAGACATCGAGAGATCTGGTAGAATCCTAGCAGAGAGAGAGAGAGAGAGAGAGAGAGAGGCGACTGAACTCACCCTAGCAGTTCATCGCACTAACTCAAGAACACCTCTCGCGAGGCTATTCTTCCTTTGTACTATTCATCATCAGCCCCCTGAGGCAATCCACCACACCACACACTGAAGTAGGGTATTACACCACAACGGTGGCCCGAACCAGTATAAACCTTGTATCCCTTGTGTTGTTCGTTGTTTCCAGCTTAGATCACGAGAGGAGATTGGACGTAGATCGGTAGGGGAGAGATCTCCGCGCGCACCCCAGTGTTCCAACCTCAAGGGTCTGCTGGAACCCGAAATCCGACATTTGGCGCGCCAGGTAGGGGTGCGCCAGAATCTTTCTTCCGCTGTTCGCGTGTGATCTTCTGTCGTGTCCATGACTGACGCTTGTCGGGCTCGCGCTGAGCGCCGGGCTGCTCTCGCCACCCGCGTCGCCAAGACGACGCCCGTCGACGGACGCCCTCGTCGTTCCCCGTCACCTGCCGCCAACGCCGCCACCGGCCCGGCGGGGAACGAGCAGCAGGCCTTGTCCCAGCATCCTTCGGTACAGCGGGAAGGCCGCACCACCACACCGTCGCTGACTCCAGCCGCTTCGTCGTCCCACGCCCGTCGCGCCCCCACGGACGCGCACGCCGTGCTGCTCCTGGCAAGAGAACTCTTGCACTACCGCCCCGTCGACGACCTCAACAAAAGCTGGCTCACCTGCATCACCGAGCTCGTCAGCGCTGATAACCCACAATTATAGGGGATCGCAACAGCTTTCGAGGGTAGAGTATTCAACCCAAATTTATTGATTCGACACAAGGGGAGCCAAATAATATTCTCAAGTATTAGCAGCTGAGTTGTCAATTCAACCACACCTGGAAACTTAGTATCTGCAGCAAAGTGTTTAGTAGCAAAGAAATATGATGGTGGTGGTAGCAGCAACAAAAGTAAAGACAACAAAAGTAATGTTTTTGGTATTCTATAGTGATTGTAACAGTAGCAGCAGGAAAGTAAATAAGCGTAAACCAGTATATTGAAAACTCGTAGGCACCGGATCAGTGATGGATAATTATGCCAGATGCGGTTCATCATGTAACAGTCATAACATAGGGTGACACAGAACTAGCTCCAATTCATCAATGTAATGTAGGCATGTATTCCGTATATAGTCATACGTGCTTATGGAAAAGAACTTGCATGACATCTTTTGTCCTACCCTCCCGTGGCAGCGGGGTCCTATTGGAAACTAAGGGATATTAAGGCCTCCTTTTAATAGAGAACCGGAACAAAGCATTAGCACATAGAGAATACATGAACTCCTCAAACTATGGTCATCACCGGGAGTGGTCCCGATTATTTTCACTTCGGGGTTGCCGGATCATAACACGTAGTAGGTGACTATAGACTTGCAAGATAGGATCAAGAACTCACATATATTCATGAAAACATAATAGATTCAGATCTGAAATCTTGGCACTCGGGACCTAGTGACAAGCATTAAGCATAGCAAAGTCATAGCAACATCAATCTCAGAACATAATGGATACTAGGGATCAAACCCTAACAAAACTAACTCGATTACATGATAAATCTCATCCAACCCATCACCGTCCAGCAAGCCTACGATGGAATTACTCACGCACGGCGGTGAGCATCGTGAACTTGGTGATGGAGGATGCTTGATGATGACTACAGCGACGAATCCCCCTCTCCGGAGCCCCGAACGGACTCCAGATCAGCCCTCCCGAGAGGTTTTAGGGCTTGGCGGCGGCTCCGTATCGTAAAATGCGATGATTTCTTCTCTCTGATTTTTTTCTCTCCGAAAGCAAATATATAGAGTTGGAGTTGGTGTCGGAGGGTTTCCATGGGGCCCACGAGGTAGGGGGGCGAGCCCTGGGGGGGGGCACCCTCGTGAGAAGGGTGTGGACCCCCTGGTCTTCATCTTTGGCGAGGATTTTTTATTGTTTTTCTAAGATGTTCCGTGGAGTTTCAGGTCATTCCGAGAATATTTGTTTTCTGCACATAAAACAACACCATGGTAATTCTGCTGAAAACAACATCAGTCCGGGTTAGTTCCATTCTAATCATACAAGTTAGAGTCCAAAACAAGGGCAAAAGTGTTTGGAAAAGTAGATACGACGGAGACGTATCAACTCCCCAAGCTTAAACCCTTGCTTGTCCTCAAGCAATTCAGTTGACAAACTAAAAGAAAGAAAGAAAAACTTTTACAAACTCTATTTGCTCTTGTTGTTGTAACTATGTTAAGCCAGCATTCAAGTTTTCAGCATAGATCATAACTAACCACATTTGCAATAATTCTCAGGTCTCACAATTACTCATATCAATAGCATAATCAACTAGCAAGTCATAATAATAAATCTCGGATGACAACACTTTCTCAAAACAATCATAATATGATATAACAAGATGGTATCTCGCTAGCCCTTTCTAAGACCGCAAAACATAAATGCAGAGCACCTTTAAAGATCAAGAACTGACTAGACATTGTAATTCATGGTGAAAGAGATCCAATCATAGTCATACCCAATATAAATTAACAGTGATGAATGCAAATGACGGCTGTGCTCTCCAGCTAGTGCTTTTTAATAAGAGGGTGATGACTCAACATAAAAGTAAATGGATAGGCCCTCCGCAGAGGGAAGCAGGGATTTGTAGAGGTGCCAGAGCTCGGTTTTGAAATAGAGATAAATTGTATTTTGAGCGGTATACTTTCATTGTCAACATAACAACTAAGAGATGGCGATATCTTCCATGCTAAACACATTATAGGCGGTTCCCAAACAGAATGGTAAAGTTTATACTCCCCCTCCACCAACAAACATCAATCCATGGCTTGCTCGAAACAACGAGTGCCTCCAACATACATCAGGTCCCAGGGGGAGTTTTGTTTGCAATTAATTTTGATTTAGTTTGCATAAAGCATGGGACTGGGCATCCCGGTGACCAGCCATTTTCTCGTGAGTGAGGAGCGGAGTCCACTCCTCTTAAGAATAACCCGCCTAACACGGAAGATAAGGACAACCTTTGTTGATACATGAGCTATTCGAGCATACAAAACATAATGTTTATTTGAAGGTTTAGAGTTTGGCACATAAAATTTACTTGGAACGGCAGGTAGATACCGCATATAGGAAGTTATGGTGGACTCATCTGGAATAACTTTGGGGTTTAAGGGATCGGATGCACAAGCAGTATTCCCGCTTAGTACAAGTGAAGGCTAGCAAAAGACTGGGAAGCGACCAACTAGAGAGCGACAACAGCCATGTACATGCATTAAAATTAATAAACATTGGATGCAAGCATGAGTAGGATATAATCCACCATGAACATAAATATCGTGAAGGCTATGTTGATTTTGTTTCAACTGCATGCGTGAACATGTGCCAAGTCAAGTCACTTAAACCATTCAAAGGAGGATACCACCCCATCATACCACATCATAATCATCTCAATAGCATGTTGGCACACAAGGTAAACCATTATAACTCATAGCTAATCAAGCATCGCACAAGCAACTATGATCTCTAATTGTCATTGCAAACATGTTCATTCATAATAAGCTGAATCAAGAACGAGGGACTCATCATATTTACAAAAACAAAAGAGGTCGAGTTCATACTAGCTTTTCTCATCTCAGTCAGTCCATCATATATCATCATAATTGCCTTTCACTTGCACGACCGAACGGTGTGAATAATAATAAGAGTGTACGTGCATTGGACTAAGCTGGAATCTGCGGGCATTCAATAAACAGGAGAAGACAAGGCAATATGGGCTCTTGGTTAATTCAACAATAATGCATATAAGAGCCACTTCAACAATTTAATTATGGTCTTCTCCTACTGACCCCCAAAGAAAAGAAAAGAAATAAAACTATTTACATGGGAAAGCTCCCAACAAGCAAAAGAAGAACGGGAAATATTTTTGGGTTTTCTTTTTAATTATTACTACTACAGCAGAAAAATAAACTACTACTAATTTTTTTGGTTTTTCTTAAGGTTTAACAAACACACAAGAAGAAGGCAGGAAAAAGAAAATAAACTAGCATGGATATTACAGTGAAAAAGTATGAGCACCGACATCTAGTAATGAGTGTGTATAAACATAAATGTAATGTCAGTGAGAAATACGTACTCCCCCAAGCTTAGACTTTTGGCCTAAGTTGGTCTATGGCCACGGCTGGCCTGGCGGATATCCATAATAATAGTTGTTGGGGTCGTACTGTGATGAAAAAGAATAGTTGGGATCATACTGATGTGCAGCGGTTATCGCCTGCTGAGCTGCAGCGTGGAGTCGAGCTGCCTCCGCTCTCCTCTCGTACTCTTCTGCTTCCTCTCTGGTAATAACATATCTTCCTTTTGTCTGTGAATCAAAGAAGGAAGGAGCAGGGAGAGTAATACGGAAAACACGTCGTTTATCAAAAATTAAACGATATAAGAGAGGTGATTCAGGCCTCTCGACAAACTAGTGCGAAGCCATAGAGTCATAATCTAAATATGCAAGAGGCAACTCCATATCACCCTCATGAATGTCTATCTCAAGAAAATGAGCTAAGCGGGTTGCATAAATTCCTCCAAAGAAATCTCCATTATGTTTATTATGATGCAACCTACGAGCTACAATGGCTCCCATATGATAAGATTGGTCTCCTAACACAGCACTCCTAAGAATGCTAAGATCAGGGACACACATGTGACATGCTTCATCCTTAGCATTAATGCATCTACCGATGAAGAGAGCAAAATAATGTATAACAGGAAAGTGAATGCTCCCTATGGTAGCCTGCGTTATATCTCTAGATTCTCCCACAGTTATACTAGCAAGAAAGTTTCTAAATTCAGATTTAGGGGGATCCCTAACACTACCCCATGATGGAAGTTTGCATGCAAGAGTGAAATCCTCTAGGTCCATGGTATAAGATTTGTCATAAAGATCAAACATGACTGAAGGAGAATTACGCGAAGATGAATACTCAAACCTCCTCACAAACGAACTTGCGAGATCATGATACTGGGGGCATTTGTTAGCCTCAAAATCCTCAAGACCGGCATTGCGCAAATATGATTTGAATTCTTCTTTAATTCCCACACGGTCCATAAAATTTTCCGACGGCCACTCGCAAGGCCGTACCGGGGCATCTCTTGGTGGATCCTCGTCAGCATCGCGCATAGCAATCCTGGGTCCTTGCTTCTTAGAGGAACCACCTTGGAACATCTTCCTAAGCATATTGTTTTTTCTGAAAAATTCTGAAATTTTTAGTAACTTCAAACTAAAGGTAAACCAAACTCAATAAAACTGATAGCAACTACTCCTACAAGTGCCTAGAGCCTAAATCAAGCATTAGAACTACTTGGAACCATATAAATTTGACATGCAAGCTCAAGAACATGGTCACCTATGCAACACAAATTTGCAAAGAATAAAGCACTAGAACAAAAACTAATTGGACCAATGGAGGAGTCACATACCAAGGAACAATCTCCCCAAGCAGTTTTGTGAGAGGTGCTTTGAGCAAGGAGATCGAAAATCACAGCAAAAGTGGCCGGAACTCGTGCTTGAGATGGTTTTTCGGGTTTGTGTGAGATAGAGGAAGAAGATGGGTGCTGGGATAAGTGGAGGAGGGCCACCGTGGGCCCACGAGGCAGGGGGCGCGCCCTATAGGGGGGGGGCGCCCACCACCCTCGTGGCCAGGTGGCAGCTCCTCCTGCGGTAATTTTTGCATAGTAAATCCTCAAATATTCCCAAAAAAATCATATTAAATTGGCATGGCATTCCGAGGACTTTTATTTTCGGGATATTTTTATATTGCACGGATAAGTCAGGAAACAGACAAAAAATATTATTTTACTTTATTTAATATAAATAACAGAAAGTATAGAGAGGGTACAGAAGTTTGTGCTTCTAGTTTCATCCATCTCATGCTCATAAAAAAGAATCCACTAACAAGGTTGATCAAGTCTTGTTAACAAACTCATTCCAATAATCATGAAACTGGAGAAATTTTGAATAACACTAGGTTACCTCAACGGGGATATGCACATCCCCAATAATAAGTATATCATATTTCTTCTTGACAGTAGGAAGAGGAAATTCAAAACCTCCAAATATAATCGATGGAATTTTTCCAATAGAGTTGATAATATGAACTTGAGGTTGTTTCCTCGGAAAGTGTACCGTATGCTCATTACCATTAACATGAAAAGTGACATTGCCTTTGTTGCAATCAATAACAGCCCCTGCAGTATTAAGAAAAGGTCTTCCAAGAATAATAGACATACTATCATCCTCAGGAATATCAAGAATAACAAAGTCCGTTAAAATAGTAACATTTGCAACCACAACAGGCACATCCTCACAGATACCGACAGGTATAGCAATTGATTTATCAGCCATTTGCAAAGATATTTCAGTAGGTGTCAGCTTATTCAAGTCAAGTCTATGATATAAAGAGAGAGGCATAACACTAACACCGGCTCCAAGATCACATAAAGCAGTTTTAATATAATTCTTTTTGATGGAGCAAGGTATAGTGGGTACTCCGGGGTCTCCAAGTTTCTTTGGTATTCCACCCTTAAAAGTATAATTAGCAAGCATGGTGGAAATTTCAGCTTCTGGTATCTTTCTTTTATTAGTAATGATATCCTTCATATATTTAGCATAAGGATTTGTTTTGAGCACATCAGTTAATCGCATACGCAAAAAGATAGGCCTAATCATTTCAGCAAAGCGCTCAAAATCCTCATCATCCTTTTTCTTGGATGGTTTAGGAGGAAAAGGCATGGTTTTCTGAACCCATGGTTCCCTTTATTTACCATGTTTCCTAGCAAAGTCTCTTTTATCATAACGTTGATTCTTTGATTGTGGGTTATCAAGATCAACAACAGGTTCAATTTCTACATCATTATCATTACTAGGTTGTGCATCATCATGAACATCATTATTAATATTTTTACTAGGTTCATGTTCATTACCAGATTGTGTTTCAGCATCAGACATAGAAATATCATTTGGATTATCAGGTGGTTCAGCAATAGGTTCACTAGAAGTTTGCACAGTTCTATCATTTTTCTTCTTCTTCTTTTTAGAAGAACTAGGAACATCAACATTATTTCTTTGAGAATCTTGCTTGATTCTCTTAGGGTGGCCTTCAGGATACAAAGGTTCCTGAGTCATTCTACCAGTACTAGTAGCCACTCTAACAACATAATCACTTTTCTTACTATTCATTTCATCAAGCACTTCTTTGTGAGCCTTAAGTACTTGTTCTACTTGAGTGGTACCATAGAAGCATGTTTGCTAACAAGTTTAAGTTCACCTTTAATATTAGCCATATAATCACCCAAGTATTTAAGCATATAAGAATTTTCTTTTAATTGTCTACCAAAATAAGCATTGAAGTCGTCTTGCTTAAACATAAAGTTATCAAACTCATCCAAGCACTGACTAGCAATTTTAGTAGGAGGGACTTCAGCTTTATCATATCTATAGAGAGAATTTACCTTTACTACCTGTGTCAGGATATTGGGACCAGGTGGTTCTTCAGTAAATAAAGAATTAAGATCATAAGTTTCTTCAACAGGCGGTGAATTAAGACCATGTATTTCTTCAATAGGAGGTAAATTCTTAACGTCTTCAGCTTTAATACCTTTTTCTTTCATAGATTTCTTTGCCTCTTGCATATCTTCGAGAGTGAGAAATAAAACACCTCTCTTCTTCGGAGTTGGTTTAGGAATAGGTTCAGTAATTGGAGCAGGAGATGGCTCAGGAGGTGCCCAATTATTTTCATTTGTCAACATATTATTCAATAGAATTTCAGCTTCATCCAGTGTGCCTGGCCCGGCCTGGCTCACGAGGGGCTCGTGAGGGGGGGCAGCTGACGCTAGCTTGGGGCGTAAATCCGAAACCAGAACGTGAGAGATTGCTCGAACGAGACTAAACACCCCCTCCCCGAATGCACGCAAGTTTCGAACTCAAATCCAACTTAAATCCAAACCGAAGAAACTTGCCGACAAGGAAGAAGCAAAAAAGCAAAAAGGCAGAAAAAAGCAAAAAAGCCGTGTCCGGCACCTAGTCTAGTCTTCGACATCTTCTCACCAGAGCGGAGCTAAGTGCTGCCACTGGGCGTGGGCGGGAGCCCCAGGGCCTGAGGCCGGCGCTCCTGAGACTCCGGGGCGTGTACAGCCCCACTCATTATTACGTGAGAGTGTCACGGGGCGGCGAGCTTCACATGCACTGGGCCTTCTTCACAGGTATCGGCCTTGCTTCATATCACCAGACGAAGGCCCCGCCTTGCGCCTCACTCTGCCGCCATTGACAGCGACCGGAAACCAAGGACGACGCCAATGGGGTAGAGCGGTCGGCAGCGGTTCCCCCGACGACCATGGGTCCTCCGCCGGGGGCAGGCCATGGGGCACCTCCCCAGCAGAGGGCCTACCTCCTAAGAACACCTTGAACCGACCGTCGCGAGGGTGAGCCCGGATCTCGGCCCCTTTCCAGCAGCCCCCTGCACCCTCCTCCTGAGGGATAAGAGGCTGCAGCATTGGGGCAGCCATCCGGTGCGGCGACCTGTACCTCCTGCGACCCATGGTTAGCGTAAGCTTGCTCCTGAGGGATGAGTGGTACCCGATAGTTGCTGCTATCGGCGAGATTATTGGTGCTCTCTTGGGGTTCCTGGAAGAGCTCGGCTTCCGGCGCCTCCTTGTCCCAACCGGGCCCGAGGAACGAGCCATGACCTTCTTCCAGCTCACGCCCTTGATCCACCATGCGGGGTACATAGGCCTCCGGGGCGACCACCTCGTGGACCTCGCTGTAGCGCCCCGCATGCCACGCGGTCTGGCTTGGGGCGTCACCTTGTATGTGATGACGCTGTGGTCCGCCGAGGCCAAAGGCCATGGCACGCATCCCTTCGCCGGCCTGGGGAAGGGCCGGCGCGATCAGCCGCCCGGTGCTGGCGGAGGTGTTGCGCTGGACCGGCCCTGGGGCCCGCCTGAAATTGCGTGGGCGCGCATAATGCCATCATGCGACCTGTCCTGGATCTAGGGCGGCAGCTGGATGCAGAAAGGGGGCGCTCCTGAGGCAGCGGCGTCCAGGAGCTCAGCCACTTGCTCCAACAACACGTCGTGGCCGCCTTCCAGCAAGCGGCACCGTAGTAGCTCTCGGGCCACCATGAGCACGGCCCTGGAGTTTGCCTGCTCCCGCCGGGTGTATGGTGCCGTGGCAGCGGCATGGTTCGAGGCCCTTCCTGCGACCCGCACCTGCCGTGGCGTGAGGGCAGGCGGCGTCTAGCCGCGTCGCCCGCGTCCCGCAGCGCCCTGCGGAGTGCGAGCTGCCTGAGGCGCAAGGTTGAGGTCGCCCTGAGACGGCGACACGGCATGGGCAGGCCACGCCGCCCAACGGTCGGTGTTGGTAGCCGGGTTGCTTGACATCTGGGTGGTGAAGCGGCGGAACACGACACGGAGGAAGAAGGACTCCGACGCACCCCTACCTGGCGCGCCAAATGTCGGATTTCGGGTTCCGGCAGACCCTTGAGGTTCGAACACTGGGGTGCGCACGGAGATCTCTCCCCTACAAATCTACGTCCGATCCTCTCATGCGAACTAAGATGAAAATGATGAACAACACAAGAGACACGAGGTTTATACTGGTTCGGGCCACCGTTGTGGTGTAATACCCTACTCCAGTGTGTGGTGTGATGGATTGCCTCTGGGGCTGATGATGGACAGTGCAAGGGAAGAACAGCCTCGCAAGGGGTGTTCTTGAGCTGGTGCGGTGTGTTCTACTTAGTCTCTACTGGGTTTTTCCCTCTCTCTCTTTGTGGAGGCTAGCTCTATTTATAGAGGCCCTGGACCTCTCCCCGAATAATTGAGCGAAAAGGGCGCCAACAATTGGCCATTTTGAAGGGGAACATCTAGTACAAGTTATCCTGACCAAAGGTGGTCTTCGGCTGCCAAAAGCACTGGTGATGACGCCGTCTTGGGCTCCACGATGACCTCCGTCCGGCTGGTCTTGGTCTTGTTGCACCAAAATGGTAACCTTTGCCTGATACCTTGGCCTGTGCTTGCCCCCTTTGCACCAAAGGGGAAACAAGGACCCTGCGCAGGCCGGCGCCCGCCTGGCCTTGATTGTCATGGCTTGTGTCATGGGATCCTCACGAGGTACCCCTGCATTGATCTCTCTGCCTCCTCACGAGCCTGCCTGATGAGGCCGCTCTTGAGGAAGCTTCCTGTCGTCCGCCTCGTGAGGCTTGGCCCCTCGCGAGGGTCTTGAGCTTGGGATGATGAAGATGGGCCATGCTGGCCCCCCACCTGAGCCACACCGCAGTCCGTAGGCAGGCAAGTCTGGGGACCCCCGTTCCCAGAACGCCGACAGTGGTGGTAGCAACAACAAATGTAAAGACAACAAAAGTAATATTTTTGGTATTTTGTAGTGATTGTAACAGTAGGAGCGGGAAAGTAAATAAGCATAAACCAGTATATGGAAAACTCATAGGCACCAGATCAGTGATGGATAATTATGCCGGATGCGGTTCATCATGTAACAATCATAACATAGGGCGACACAGAACTAGCTCCAATTCATCAATGTAATGTAGGCATGTATTCCGTATATAGTCATACGTGCTTATGGAAAAGAACTTGCATGACATCTTTTGTCCTACCCTCCCGTGGCAGCGGGGTCCTATTGGAAACTAAGGGATATTAAGGCCTCCTTTTAATAGAGAACCGGAACAAAGCATTAGCACATAGTGAATACATGAACTCCTCAAACTATGGTCATCACCGGGAGTGGTCCCGATTATTTTCACTTCGGGGTTGCCGGATCATAACACATAGTAGGTGACTATAGACTTGCAAGATAGGATCAAGAACTCACATATATTCATGAAAACATAATAGGTTCAGATCTGAAATCATGGCACTTGGGCCCTAGTGACAAGCATTAAGCATAGCAATGTCATAGCAACATCAATCTCAGAACATAATGGATACTAGGGACCAAACCCTAACAAAACTAACTCGATTACATGATAAATCTCATCCAACCCATCACCGTTCAGCATGCCTACGATGGAATTACTCACGCACGGCGGTGAGCATCATGAAATTGGTGATGGAGGATGGTTGATGAGGATGACGGCGACGAATCCCCCTCTCCGGAGCCCCGAACGGACTCCAGATCAGCCCTCCCGAGAGGTTTTAGGGCTTGGCAGCGGCTCCGTATCGTAAAACACGATGATTTCTTCTCTCTAATTTTTTCTCTCCGAAAGCAAATATATAGAGTTGGAGTTGGCGTCGGAGGGTTTCCAGGGGGCCCACGAGGTAGGGGGCGAGCCCTAGGGGGGGGGGGGCGCCCCCACCCTCATGAGAAGGGTGTGGGCCCCCTGGTCTTCATCTTTGGCGAGGATTTTTTATTGTTTTTTCTAAGATGTTCAGTGGAGTTTTAGGTCATTCCGAGAATATTTGTTTTCTGCACATAAAACAACACCATGGTAATTCTGCTGAAAACGGCGTCAGTCCGGGTTAGTTCCATTCAAATCATACAAGTTAGAGTCCAAAACAAGGGCAAAAGTGTTTGGAAAAGTAGATACGACGGAGACGTATCAAGTGCCGCAGGGGGCTCCCCTTGTCGTCCCTCTCGCTGCCTCGCCCTCCATTCCGCGCAGGAGGCGAGGATCAGGAGGTGCCTCCACCACCTCCTCCCCAAGGAGGCGCCCTGGCTCCAAGGCCACGCAGCCCCAGGGCGAGACCCTCCGCGTCCGGCGCCTGCGCAGCAAGAAAGGAGCTGCCAAGAGATCCCTCGTCCCCAAGAAGGTGCTCGCGCGCTCCCAGCGCCGGCGCGCCAAGATCGTGTCCCTGCACCTCCACGTCAAGACCCCGCTCTGCTCCAAGCGACGGTGCGCGGTAATCCCCATGAGCAAGCTCAGTACCAGCAAAAGGCACCGGTGGCCACAATAGGCTGTCGTGCCCTCACCCCCGAGCTACGCGGCGTCGCATGGCCAGGCAAGTTCAAGCTTGACCTGCCCCCTCGCTACGATGGCACGGCGGACCCGGCGGAGTTCCTGCAGCTCTACAAGCTATGCATCGAAGCCGCCAATGGAGACAAAAGGGTCATGGCAAACTGGTTTCCCATGGCGCTCAAGGACGGGGCCCGCACCTAGCTCCTGAACCTGGCTCCTGGCAGAATCTCCTCCTGGGACGAGATGCACACTCGCTTCATCGCCAACTTCCAGGGCACTCGCGACCGGCCCCCGGCCGTGAGCGATCTGCGCCGCATCAAGCAGCAGCAAGGGGAAACCCTGCAGAAATACATCCAGCACTTCAACAACGCTCGCCTCAAGATCCCCAAGGTGACTGAAGAAGCCATCATCTCGACCTTCTCCGATGGCGTACGCGACGTCAAGATGAAGGAGGAGCTAGCAATCCATGAAGACCTGTGCACATCCCTGGAGCTGTTCAACTTGGCGACCAAGTGCACCAGGGCTGAGGAAGGGCGCCTTTCACTCCTCGAACTCCTGGCTGCCGACCCAGAAGAGAAGAATCCCAAGGCCAAGGACGTGAAGCGCATGGGAGCTGCCATGCTTGCAGCGGAGCCAGACACCAAGCGAGGCAGGGATCAGCCCAAGTCATCCAAGGGCAGCCGGTACTGCGTGTACCACGACCTCAACACCCACAACACCAACGAATGTCAAGAGCTCAAGGCCATGAGAGATGGACGTGTCGGCCGACGCCCCGAGCGCAACGACAGGGGCTATGGCCGAGGAGGAGGAAGAGGTGGCGGACGATGGGAAGACCGTGGCCCTCGCCAAGGGTGGCGCGACCGACCTCGCAAGGATCACTGGCAGGACCAGCCTCACAAGGGAGGCTGGAGAGATCAGCCTCGTGAGGATCGCCCGCATGGAAACGCTCCTCCTCTGCTGCCACCGCCGAGGAGGAACGAAGACCAATATCAGGACGAGGGGGCTGGGGGCTTCCAGGAGCCACGCGCAATTGCTTGCATCTTGGGTGGTGCGCAGGCCCCAGCCTCACAGCGCATCTTCAAGCAGTTTGCTCGCGAGGTGAATGCAGTCCTCCCCAAGCTTGAGGCCACACTCCCTCTCAGGTGGTATGCATGCGCTATCAGGTTCAGCTCAGCGGATTAGCTCAAGTGCGCGGCAACGGCCGGAGTCCTCCCGATGCTTTGCTCCCCAGTCATCAGCAACGTGCAGGTCACTAGGACCCTCATTGACGGTGGAGCAGGACTCAATGTACTGTCCGTCGAGACGTTCGACAATCTCCAAGTGCCGTACGATCAGCTTCAGCCAACCAAGCTCTTCTCAAGAGTCACTGATGGTTCCACTGTTTCGATAGGGCAGGTTCGCCTTCCAGTCACCTTCGGGTAGCACAACAACTACCGCACCGAGCTCATCGACTTTGACGTCGCCCACATCTGTCTGCCATACAATGCCATCCTCGGGTACTCGGCCCTAGCCAAGTTCATGGCAGTGACTCACCATGGATACAATGTCCTCAAGATGCCAGGAAGCGGTGGAGTCATCACCATACCCTGTGAAGAAAGGGACGCAGTGTGTTCACTTGAGCGCGCGTTCCAAGACGCAGTAATCGAAGACCCAGACCGCAGAAACGGAAGACTTCTCGAGGCGACCCCCAAGAAGAAGAAGGCTTCGCCTGACCCAAGCCATCAGGAGGCAGGCGCCTCCGGAGGTGTTGGGTCAGGATCTGCGCCCAATCAGGGAGCGCCACCCTCTCTCGCATAGGAAGGCGCGCCCGGCACCCTCCTCAGGCAGGGCTTGGGGGATCTTTCTTGGAGAGCCACCGACTTCGTCAAGGTCGCGAGGGAGGCGCTCGGGCACCACTTGGAGGGGTGCTTCCAGGCACATTTCCCTCAGGAAGGTACAAGGCAAGGAAGACCAGACCCTCAGGAGTTCATCGCAAGAAACACTCAGGAGCTGCAGGAGTCGAGAGTCATGCGCGGTAGCCGCCGCTTACCCGCCATGACCCCACATCCAGGCGAGGATGGTGGGTTGCGCGTCTGCATCGACGTACCGAGGCTCAACCAAGCCGCGTCTCAGAAGAGCCTCTGGCCTTCGCGCGCGGGGCGTTGCGAGGGTCCGCCTCACAGCTACGTTCGCATGCCTTTCGACCTGCCGAACGCGGTCGCCGCTCATCGGCGCTTGCTGAGGAGCATTCTGGAGGCTCAAGAGGTCAGGCATGGTACGGTCCTGGCGGAGATGGAGATGGCTCTCGGAGACCCACCTGTGCCCCCGGAGCCTCCCGAGGCTCCTGGGCCAGGGGGCTCGTGAGGGTCGACGTCTTCATCGCGCATCCCCCTCTTCTTCAGCATCACTTCTTCTTCAACGGCACCAGGTGACATCTTTCCAAGTTCCGTTTTTAGCTGGGAGCACCCACAGGGCTGCATCATTCCCAAGCCGCATGGGTCCTTCCCTGCGGCATGTATCCATTTTGCTTATGCTCTTTACTTACCTTGTTGGGGGCGCCCCTCGGGCTGCATCATCCTCGAGCTGCTCGGGCCTGGCCCTGCGGCATTTGCTTTTCCCGCGTCTTCTTAAAATGAACTTGCTCTTTCGCGCTCAATTGTCACTTGCTGCTTATCACGGACTTCTCCTCTTTCATGCAAAGCGCTTGCACGTTAAAAGGGGGGTACCTGAGCATCGCGACTCATGGACTCCTACTGGCTCTCCAGCCCTCACCCCCTGGCCTTGACCCACGGCATCGCGACCTGTCATACCAGCGGCGGCTGAGCTCGCTCGAGGGCCGGGACCTGAGGACGTAGAGCATTTGCATTCTAACCACCCTGCAGGAACACACCATTGATAAAGGCCCAGAGCCAGGCGCAACCCGCCTCGAGGTAGGGCCTCGTGAGTCCCGCGCTGGGTCACGAGTGCCCAGATACACCTCTCCTAGCCCTACTGTGCCGGCCACGTGTCAGGGAGGGGCTGTACATGCCCCGGGGGCTCCTCCCGGAGGGAGCCCCCTCCCACGTACCAATGGAAGCACCATGCTCCGCGCTGGCTGACTACATTGCCGAGGAGCGGCTATGCCCGTACACATACGGAAGCGCTATGCTCCGCGCTGGTGATAAACAAATGAGGGCGGCCTCCGGCCGTACCAACCTCAGGGAGCCTAGAGCTTAGTGTCCGGCACCATCGCAACACCTCCCCTCAGGAGCGCCGCGCGAGGGGGCTGGACACGGGGGCTACGCCCGGGCCTCGCCCGAGCGCACGCCACCCAGCCAGGTCCCTCGGACCTGGTCGTCACGCGCCCCTCCCCGAGCGGAGCCAAGGTATGGAAACCCATTTGAACGTCAAGGGGGACTCCTGAGCATCACGACTCAGGAGCCTAACTTGCCCCGTAGCCCCTCACTCCTTAGTCCTGTCCTGGTTTCCGGTCGGGGCTAACGCTGGGTGAGGTACGCTGAAAGGATCGATAAGAGGTGTCTAGAGGGGGGGTGATTAGACACTAAGTGCCAAAAGTTGCAGTTTTTAATATTCTTAAGTTTAAGTGGAGTTTAAGCACAAGTTTAACAAACACACTACATATCAAGCAAGCATGCAATGAGTATATGAGCAGTGGAAAGTAAAGCATGCAACTTGCAAGAATGTAAAGAGAAGGGTTTGGAGTATTTAAACGCAATTGGAGACACGGATGTTTTTGTCGTGGTTCCGATAGGTGGTGCTATCGTACATCCACGTTGATGGAGACTTCAACCCACGGAGGGTAACGGTTGCGCGAGTCTACGGAGGGCTCCACCCACGAAGGGTCCACGAAGAAGCAACCTTGTCTATTCCATCACGTCCGTCACCCACGAAGGACTTGCCTCACTAGCGGTAGATCTTCATGAAGTAGGCGATCTCCTTGCCCTTACAAACTCCTTGGTTCAACTCCACAATCTTGTCGGAGGTTCCCAAGTGACACCTAGCGAATCTAGGAGACACCACTCTCCAAGAAGTAACAAATGGTGTGTTGATGATGAACTCCTTGCTCTTGTGCTTCAAATGATAGTCTCCCCAACACTCAACTCTCTCTCACAGGATTTGGATTTGGTGGAAAGAAGATTTGAGTGGAAAGCAACTTGGGGAAGGCTAGAGATCAAGATTCATATGGTTGGAATGGAATATCTTGACCTCAACACAAGTGTAGGTGGTTCTCTCTCAGAAAATATGTATTGGAAGTGTAGGTATGTTCTGATGGCTCTCTCCACGAATGAAGAGTGGGTGGAGGGGTATATATAGCCTCCACACAAAATCTAACCGTTACTCACAGTTTGCCAAACTCGGTGGGACCGAATGGTTAAACTTGGTCGGACCGATTCAGCAAACCTAGTGACCGTTAGGATTTTTGGTGGGACTGAGATGCAACTCGGTAGGACCGATATGGTTAGGGTTAGGGCATAACGTAATCTCGGTGTGACCGATTACACAAACTCGGTGGGACCGATTTTGGTAATAAGCTAACCAGAGAGTTGGTCAGGAAAACTCGGTGGGAACGATTACACAAACTCGGTGGGACCGATTTTGGTAATAAGCTAACCAGAGGGTTTGCATTGTAATCTCGGTAGTACCGATTGCTCAAACTCGGTGAGACCGATTTTGGTAATGGACATACACGGAGAGATTACAATGCCATCTCGGTGAGACCGAGATCCCTATCGGTGAAACTGATTTGCCAGGGTTTGTGGCAGTGGCTATGACATTTGAAACTCGGTGGCGCCGGATAGGAAGAATCGGTGGGGCCGAGTTTAACTTTTGGTTTAGGTCATATGTGGATGTGGGAAGGTAGTTGAGGGTTTTGGAGCATATCACTAAGCACTTTGAGCAAGCAAGCCATTAAGCAACACCTCAGCCCCTCTTGATAGTATTGGCTTTTCCTATAGACTCAATGTGATCTTGGATCACTAAAATAGAAAATGTAGAGTCTTGATCTTGAAGCTTGAGCAAATCCTTTGTCCTTAGCATCTTGAAGGGGTTCCACATCCTCTAGTCCATGCCACTCCATTGTTGAACTTATCTGAAACATACTAGGTAAAAGTGTTAGTCCAACAAGAGATATGTTGACATTAATTACCAAAACCACCCAGGGAACACCAAGCTGCATCTGGGGTCTTTGATGATATTACTTTCTCCTAGTTGAGAAACTCTCTCCTCCTGAGTATTCTCTCTTTCTCCCCCTATAGGAAGGATTAAGCTTTGATGTGATCTCTCTCTCCTCCTTTGACATCAATTTCCAAGAAGGGCTCTTCTGGACATGTGATACAAATGGGTTGGTCCTTGAGTCACAGAGCAAAGCAGCATGTCTAATATGATGCTGGTAGAGGACAAGAGCCATTGAGTGGAGATGGAGCAAACAGAAATCAAGAATAAGTGGCAAG
The DNA here is from genome assembly GCF_018294505.1 of Triticum aestivum. Taxonomy (NCBI): domain Eukaryota; kingdom Viridiplantae; phylum Streptophyta; class Magnoliopsida; order Poales; family Poaceae; genus Triticum; species Triticum aestivum. Next base: position 89,353,959 of record NC_057803.1, on the reverse strand, counting down.
TTGGTTTTCCCGTGATGGAATCGGTGACTCCGAGTTGTGTGCTTCGGTTGCACCGAAAGATTTCGGTTGGGCCAAAGAGAACAAACCGGTGTGAACGAGTTCATCAGAGTAAAACCACTTGTCACCTTAGCTCACTAGACAAGTAAGATCTGACAAGGATATGCAAGGAATTTACTGAAAGATTTGCAATGAATTGGATGCAGAAAATGCAGAACAAAAAAAAGGAAAGAAAAGAAACTAAAAGTTCTAGATGAAGTTTTTTTTTGAAAGGGGAAACAAATGTGCAAAGGCAAAAGCACGGAGAAACACTAGAGAACTTCATCTAGAAATGGTCGGTGACAAAGTCACCTATGTTAGAGTATATTGACTTAGGAGTCAAGTGAGAGCACTTGATCATAGGTCATACTCATCGTTTAAGCTCAAAATGGGGTTACCATTTTTCGTTTAAGCATCTTGATGTATTCACATCTTGTCGAGTTGCTTTGGCTCATGACTTGGAGTAAAGCTTCTCTAAGATGGAATAACATACCTTGGGTGGTGGTGTTGATCTTGATCATGTAGTTGAACTTGTGTGGGCTGCTCAAGGTTGATGTAGTTCATCAAGGGTTGGGAGCACCACTTGGAGTTTGAGTTCATCTACCTACATGGGTTAGCTTTGCAAGGAAGAGCACTTGTGTATCCAAAATGACAATCATGAGACTCAACATAGAATTTGCCAAAGGATATGTTTGAATGGTTTCGTGCTTCCTTGGCTTCAACCATCATTGTGTAGAGACTTGGTGATGTAGAAATTGCTCAAGATGTGAGTGTGTAGCAATCTCATAGATTTAGATTCATCCAAGTACCCACACGGGTTAGATACCATGCAAGGTACAAATATATCCAAGACATATGAATAGCATCATAAGAGAAATATCGAGGATTAGTCATAGGCTCATGCCCCGCATGTATCAAATGGAGTTCCTACTCCAAGTTTGAAGCATCAATGATGTTCAATTCACCTCTTAACCTGCAAAACACTTTCTCATTAAGTAGTTTAGTGAATATATCAGCCAATTGCTTATCGATGCGAATGTGCTTAAGGTTAATGTCCCCTTTTGCAACATGATCTCGAATGAAATGATGACGAACTTCAATATGCTTAGTTCGAGAATGTTGCACGGGATTGTGAGCAATCTTAATAGCACTTTCATTGTCACATAGCAATGGAACATGTTTCACATATATCCCATAATCTTTAAGAGTTTGGGTCATCCAAAGTAATTGAGCACAACATGAACCAACGGCAATGTATTCCGCTTCGGCGGTGGATAAGGATACCGAGTTTTGTTTCTTGGAACACCAAGACACAAGAGATCTACCAAGGACCTGAAGTGGATTTTCTATCAACCTTGTCTCCGGCATAGTCCGAATCGGAGTAGCCAACAAGATCAAAAGAGGACCTCTTAGGATACCAAATGCCAAAATTTGGTGCATGGATTAGGTATCTCACTATCCTTTTCACAGCCTTAAGATGACACTCTTTAGGAGCAGCTTGATATCGTGCACACATGCACACACTTAGCATAATATCGGGACGAGAGGCACATAGATATAACAATGAACCAATCATAGAGCGATAAACCTTTTGATCAACCGGTTCACCATCTTTGGTCAAATCAAGATGTCCACTAGTAGGCATGGGTGTAGTCATACCTTTGCATTCTTGCATATTGAACTTCTTGAATAAGTCCTTGGTGTACTTCGTTTGAGAGACAAAGGTACCTTCCTTAGTTTGCTTGATTTGCAAACCGAGAAAGAATCTGAGTTCACTCATCATAGACATCTCAAACTTCTCCGACATTAGCTTTCCAAAGTTCTCACTAAAATGAGGGTTAGTTGAACCAAATATGATATCATCAACATAAATTTGGCACACAAATAGTTCTCCATTAACCCTTTTAGTAAAGAGAGTAGAATCAATTTTACCAATTTCAAAGCCTTTTTCAATAAGGAACTTGGTCAAGCATTTATACCATGCTCTAGGAGCTTGTTTAATACCATAAAGGGCTTTGTGAAGTTTGTAAACATGATTAGGTTTCCTAGGATTGACGAAGCCGGGAGGTTGCTTAACATAAACTTCCTCCTCGATTTTGCCATTTAGAAAAGCACTTTTAATGTCCATTTGGTACAAGGTGATATCATGGTGATTAGCATAAGCAAGTAAGATGCGAATGGACTCAAGTCTAGCAACGGGAGCATATGTCTCACGATAGTCCATACCTTCAACTTGTGTGTAGCCTTGGGCGACAAGACGTGATTTGTTGCGAACCACTTGTCCATCTTCATCTTGCTTGTTGCGAAACACCCATTTGGTACCAATGATGTTGTGGTTGTTGTCGGGCTTCTCGACCAATGTCCACACTTGATTTCTCTCAAAGTTGTGTAGCTCTTCACGCATAGCGTTTATCCAGTCCGGATCCTCCAATGCTTCTTCAACCTTCATAGGTTCAATTCTAGAGATGAATTAGTAATGTTCACAAAAGTTAGCTAAACGAGTTTTAGAGCGAGTGATTCTCCCGGTTTGGATATCATTGTAGATTTGCTCGACGGGATGATATTTGGCAATTCTTGCTCGAACTCGTGAAAGCTTTTGCTTGGGTCGGGGTGGAACATCCTCTTCATCTTGTGCTTCTTCTTGGCCTTCTTCATTGTTGACGTTGTCGTTCTCTTGTCGTGGTGGAGAAAGAGGTTGTTGATGTTCATCTTGGTGCGCTTCCTCGTTTTCTTCATCTTGGCATGTCCCACTTGTGGATGCTTCCGTATCAACTCTTGGTTCACCTTGTTGTGAGGTAGAAGCTTCCACTTGGACGGACGAGGTACTCTCCTTCACTTCCGTTGGACGAATCTTGCCAATGGACAAGTCTTCAGTTGCTTCCAAAGGGTCTTTGTCTCCTACATCAATTGGCAATTGCTCTACTTGCGAGCCGTTAACTTCATCAAACTTCACATCTAACGTCTCTTCAACCTTTCGGGTGAAATTGTTGTAGACACGGTAAGTGTGAGAGTTTGAGCCATAACCAAGTAGGAAACCTTCATGAGATTTAGGAGCAAATTTAGAACGACGACGCTTATCAAGAATGTAGCACTTTGAGCCGAATACTCGAAAGTATCCAACTTGGGGTTTGTTACCGGTGAGGAGCTCGTATGCCGTCTTGCCGAGTAGCTTGTGAAGATACAAGCGATTTGTTGCATGACAAGCTGTCTCAACCGCTTCCGCCCAAAAGTGCTTTGGCGTTTTGTACTCATCAAGCATCGTTCTTGCCATCTCGATAAGAGTCCGATTCTTCCTTTCAACAACTCCATTTTGTTGAGGTGTGTACGTAGCCGAGAACTCATGTGAAATCCCTTCTTCGTCAAGAAAGGTGTCCACATTTGCGTTCTTGAACTCCGTTCTATTGTCGCTCCGAACCTTCTTGATCTTCATGTCAAACTGATTTTGGGCCTTCCTAGCGAAGTTTTTGAAGATCTTTTGGACCTGCGATTTGTCATCAAGAAAGAACACCCACGTAAATCTTGAAAAATCATCAACTATGACTAGACCAAATGAGTTACCACCGAGACTCTTGTAGGCATTTGGACCAAAGAGATCCATGTGGAGTAGCTCCAGTGGTCTTTTTGTGGTCATGATGTTCTTCGCGCGGTGACTTCCTCCAACTTGTTTCCCTGCTTGACAAGCACTACAAAGTCTATCCTTGTCAAATATGACATCGTTAACGCCAAGGATATGATTTCCTTTAATGAGTTTGTCAAGGTTTCGCATGCCCACATGGCCTAGCCTTTTATGCCACAACCAGCCTTTAGAAGATTTAGCAATTAAGCATGTTTTAGGTTGAGCCTTTTTAGTGAAATCAACAATGTAAATATCTCCTCTACGTATACCGGTAAAGACCATTTTATGATTATCTCTACGCAACACTTGGCAGTCTACTTCAGTAAATAGGACATTGAAACCGAAATCAGCAAGTCTAGATACTGAAAGTAAGTTGTAGCCAAGAGATTCAACGAGCATGACATTTTGTATGGAACTATCATGTGAGATGGCCACCTTACCAAGGCCAACCACCTTACCCTTTGAATTATCACCAAAAGTTACATACTTTCGAGGGCCGTCATTTTCAGCAAGCTCACGGAACATGTCTTTATCTCTGGTCATATGATCAGTACATCCACTATCAAGGACCCATTCCTTTACTCCAGCCATGTAGCCGCGAAGATTTGCCATAAGACCAAAGTGTCTCATCGCATCATCGAGATCATAGTCACTATCATCATCATCATCATCATCCTCATCCGAGTATTCATGTTCAACATCATCTTGTGATTGATCAATTCCTAGAGAGGGCAATTCATTAGATAAATGATCATTTCTATAGTTATCTTTATGAATTCTAATAGCTCTAGAAATGATATTGCTAATGATTCCAACATCTCCTTTGGCACTCATAAGATTAGTAAGCTCAGTTAAGCAGTCACCAAATTTGGGATCATTGGAACTCATCTTAATCAAAGCAATAGACTTATGGAGGATTTCATCTAGATCTTTCAAGGAGTAACTTGGAAAGAGTTCCTCAAGAAATTTCCATATGGTGTAGGCACACTTAAGATTCGGCAAACATCCAATCAAGTTTCTAGGCAAGCCTCTAGTGATAAGATTAACAGTTCTAAGATTGCAAATCATGTCAATATCTTCATCTAGGGTAGGGTGCAAAGGATCAACATGAGGTGCACAAGGGCTAGTAATGTACTTGTTCAAATGATATTCATTGAAAATCTCAAGCATTTCATTTTTCCACTCATGAAAATACTCTCCATCAAGAATAGGCACTTTATGTCTAAGACTCCCCAAAGTAGACACATCCATCTTCCTCCAATGGTGTTTAAACCAAGGCAATGGAGACCAATGCTCTGATACCAATTGAAAGGATCGAGAAGAGGTGTCTAGAGGGGGGGGTGATTAGACACTAAGTGCCAAAAGTTGCAGTTTTTAATATTCTTAAGTTTAAGTGGAGTTTAAGCACAAGTTTAACAAACACACTACATATCAAGCAAGCATGCAATGAGTATATGAGCAGTGGAAAGTAAAGCATGCAACTTGCAAGAATGTAAAGAGAAGGGTTTGGAGTATTTAAACGCAATTGGAGACACGGATGTCATGGTTCCGATAGGTGGTGCTATCGTACATCCACGTTGATGGAGACTTCAACCCATGAAGGGTAACGGTTGCGCGAGTCCATGGAGGGCTCCACCCACGAAGGGTCCACGAAGAAGCAACCTTGTCTATTCCATCACGGCCGTCGCCCATGAAGGACTTGCCTCACTAGCGGTAGATCTTCACGAAGTAGGCGATCTCCTTGCCCTTACAAACTCCTTGGTTCAACTCCACAATCTTGTCGGAGGATCCCAAGTGACACCTAGCGAATCTAGGAGACACCACTCTCCAAGAAGTAACAAATGGTGTGTTGATGATGAACTCCTTACTCTTGTGCTTCAAATGATAGTCTCCCCAACACTCAACTCTCTCTCACAGGATTTGAATTTGGTGGAAAGAAGATTTGAGTGGAAAGCAACTTGGGGAAGGCTAGAGATCAAGATTCATATGGTTGGAATGGAATATCTTGACCTCAACACAAGTGTAGGTGGTTCTCTCTCAGAAAATGTGTATTGGAAGTGTAGGTATGTTCTGATGGCTCTCTCCACGAATGAAGAGTGGGTGGAGGGGTATATATATATCCTCCACACAAAATCTAACCGTTACTCATAGTTTGCCAAACTCGGTGGGACCGAATGGTTAAACTCGGTCGGACCAATTCAGCAAACCTAGTGACCGTTAGGATTTTTGGTGGGACTGAGATGCAACTCGATAGGACCGATATGGTTAGGGTTAGGGCATAACGTAATCTCAGTGTGACCGATTACACAAACTCGGTGGGACCGATTTTGGTAATATGCTAACCAGAGAGTTGGTTAGGCAAACTCGGTGGGACCGATTACACAAACTCGGTGGGACCGATTTTGGTAATAAGCTAACCAGAGGGTTTGCATTGTAATCTCGGTAGTACCGATTGCTCAAACTCGGTGAGACCGATTTTGGTAATGGACATACACGGAGAGATTACAATCCCATCTCGGTGAGACCGAGATCCCTATTGGTGAAACCGATTTGCTAGGGTTTGTGGCAGTGGCTATGACATTTGAAACTCGATGGCGCCGGATAGAAAGAATCGGTGGGGCCGAGTTTGACTTTTGGTTTAGGTCATATGTGGATGTGGGAAGGTAGTTGAGGGTTTTGGAGCATATCACTAAGCACTTTGAGCAAGCAAGCCATTAAGCAACACCTCATCCCCTCTTGATAGTATTGGCTTTTCCTATAGACTCAATGTGATCTTGGATCACTAAAATAGAAAATGTACAGTCTTGATCTTGAAGCTTGAGCCAATCCTTTGTCCTTAGCATCTTGAAGGGGTTCCACATCCTCTAGTCCATGCCACTCCATTGTTGAACTTATCTGAAACATACTAGGTAAAAGTGTTAGTCCAACAAGAGATATGTTGACATTAATTACCAAAACCACCCAGGGAGCACTTGTGCTTTCAATATCCCCCTTTTTGGTAATTGATGACAAGATACATCAAAGCTTTAGATAAAGATATAGAGAATAGCAAGTAAAGCTTTGGAAAGACATGTAACATGCATAGGCTCCGCCTACATGTATGCAATCATGTGAATATTGAATATAGGAGCATGTGAATGCGTAAACATGACATAGTAAGCAATGTGTTACATGTATCTTGGCTATATGCATCAGAGCAAATGATGTGAATGTGAGAAATGTACCTTCATGCTCATGAGTCCTTCTTGCAAACAGTAGGTACATCAGCAAGAATTTCTCATTCACATGACTGTGATGCATATACTTACCTTGTGGTCTTGAGTTGGCTTAGGATGGGATGAACCTGCACAAACAAGGTTAAATAACACAGATACACCTACTGACTAGAGCAAGCAAGAGAAACCACAAGAGAACCAAGACTGGGATGACATGTAGAGTGAGTGCTAAGTACCACATTGGATATAGACATGTCCCCAAAGGTAAGATATGCAATAAAATCAGAGATTTCCTTCCCTTAGATGTCTTGCTCCCCCTGAATCTGCATGGGATATTGGGAGAAGATAGGGAATAGAAAATCAGAGCAACAAAAAAGAAACAACAAAGCTTGAGCTAAAGGAAGCAACCAAACATGTCTTTCCCCTCTTAAAGACATGTGACATCTCTCCTCTTGAACACCAAGCTGCATCTGGGGTCTTTGATGATATTACTTTCTCCTAGTTGAGAAACTCTCTCCTCTTGAGTATTCTCTCTTTCTCCCCCTAAGGAAGGATTAAGCTTTGATGTGATCTCTCTCTCCTCCTTTGACATCAATTTCCAAGAAGGGCTCTTCTGGACATGTGATACAAATGGGTTGGTCCTTGAGTCACAGAGCAAAGCAGCATGTCTAATATGATGCTGGTAGAGAACAAGAGCCATTGAGTGGAGATGGAGCAAACAGAAATCAGGAATAAGTGGCAAGTTGGTTTTCCTGTGATGGAATCGGTGACTCCGAGTTGTGTGCTTCGGTTGCACCAAAAGATTTCGGTTGGGCCAAAGAGAACAAACTGGTGTGAACGAGTTCATCAGAGTAAAACCACTTGTCACCTTAGCTCACTAGACAAGTAAGATCTGACAAGGATATGCAAGGAATTTACTGAAAGATTTGCAATGAATTGGATGCAAAAAATGCAGAACAAAAAAGGAAAGAAAAGAAACTAAAAGTTCTAGATGAAGTTTTTTTTGAAAGGGGAAACAAATGTGCAAATGCAAAAGCACGGAGAAACACTAGAGAACTTCATCTAGAAATGGTCGGTGACAAAGTCACCTATGTTAGAGTATATTGACTTAGGAGTCAAGTGAGAGCACTTGATCATAGGTCATACTCATCATTTAAGCATCTTGATGTATTCACATCTTGTCGAGTTGCTTTGGCTCATGACTTGGAGTAAAGCTTCTCTAAGATGGAATAACATACCTTGGGTGGTGGTGTTGATCTTGATCATGTAGTTGAACTTGTGTGGGTTGCTCAAGGTTGATATAGTTCATCAAGGGTTGGGAGCACCACTTGGAGTTTGAGTTCATCTACCTACATGGGTTAGCTTTGCAAGGAAGAGCACTTGTCTATCCAAAATGACAATCATGAGACTCAACATAGAATTTGCCAAAGGATATGTTTGAATGGTTTCGTGCTTCCTTGGCTTCAACCACCATTGTGTAGAGACTTGGTGATGTAGAAATTGCTCAAGATGTGAGTGTGTAGCAATCTCATAGATTTAGATTCATCCAAGCACCTACACGGGTTAGATACCATGCAAGGTACAGATATATCCAAGACATATGAATAGCATCATAAGAGAAATATCGAGGATTAGTCATAGGCTCATGCCCCGCATGTATCAAATGGAGTTCCTACTCCAAGTTTGAAGCATCAATGATGTTCAATTCACCTCTTAACCTGCAAAACACTTTCTCATTAAGTAGTTTAGTGAATATATCAGCCAATTGCTTATCGATGCGAATGTGCTTAAGGTTAATGTCCCCTTTTGCAACATGATCTCGAATGAAATGATGACGAACTTCAATATGCTTAGTTCGAGAATGTTGCACGGGATTGTGAGCAATCTTAATAGCACTTTCATTGTCACATAGCAATGGAACATGTTTCACATATATCCCATAATCTTTAAGAGTTTGGGTCATCCAAAGTAATTGAGCACAACATGAACCAACGGCAATGTATTCCGCTTCGGCGGTGGATAAGGATACCGAGTTTTGTTTCTTGGAACACCAAGACACAAGAGATCTACCAAGGACCTGAAGTGGATTTTCTATCAACCTTGTCTCCGGCATAGTCCGAATCGGAGTAGCCAACAAGATCAAAAGAGGACCTCTTAGGATACCAAATGCCAAAATTTGGTGCATGGATTAGGTATCTCACTATCCTTTTCACAGCCTTAAGATGACACTCTTTAGGAGCAGCTTGATATCGTGCACACATGCACACACTTAGCATAATATCGGGACGAGAGGCACATAGATATAACAATGAACCAATCATAGAGCGATAAACCTTTTGATCAACCGGTTCACCATCTTTGGTCAAATCAAGATGTCCACTAGTAGGCATGGGTGTAGTCATACCTTTGCATTCTTGCATATTGAACTTCTTGAATAAGTCCTTGGTGTACTTCGTTTGAGAGACAAAGGTACCTTCCTTAGTTTGCTTGATTTGCAAACTGAGAAACAATCTGAGTTCACTCATCATAGACATCTCAAACTTCTCCGACATTAGCTTTCCAAACTTCTCACTAAAATGAGGGTTAGTTGAACCAAATATGATATCATCAACATAAATTTGGCACACAAATAGTTCTCCATTAACCCTTTTAGTAAAGAGAGTAGAATCAATTTTACCAATTTCAAAGCCTTTTTCAATAAGGAACTTGGTCAAGCATTTATACCATGCTCTAGGAGCTTGTTTAAGACCATAAAGGGCTTTGTGAAGTTTGTAAACATGATTAGGTTTCCTAGGATTGACGAAGCCGGGAGGTTGCTTAACATAAACTTCCTCCTTGATTTTGCCATTTAGAAAAGCACTTTTAATGTCCATTTGGTACAAGGTGATATCATGGTGATTAGCATAAGCAAGTAAGATGCGAATGGACTCAAGTCTAGCAACGGGAGCATATGTCTCACCATAGTCCATACCTTCAACTTGTGTGTAGCCTTGGGCGACAAGACGTGATTTGTTGCGAACCACTTGTCCATCTTCATCTTGCTTGTTGCGAAACATCCATTTGGTACCAATGATGTTGGGGTTGTTGTCGGGCTTCTCGACCAATGTCCACACTTGATTTCTCTCAAAGTTGTGTAGCTCTTCACGCATAGCGTTTATCCAGTCCGGATCCTCCAATGCTTCTTCAACCTTCATAGGTTCAATGCTAGAGATGAATTAGTAATGTTCACAAAAGTTAGCTAAATGAGTTTTAGAGCGAGTGATTCTCCCGGTTTGGATATCATTGTAGATTTGCTCGATGGAATGATATTTGGCAATTCTTGCTCGAACTCGTGAAAGCTTTTGCTCGGGTCGGGGTGGAACATCCTCTTCATCTTGTGCTTCTTCTTGGCCTTCTTCATTGTTGACGTTGTCGTTCTCTTGTCGTGGTGGAGAAGAGGTTGTTGATGTTCATCTTGGTGCGCTTCCTCGTTTTCTTCATCTTGGCATGTCCCACTTGTGGATGCTTCCGTATCAGCTCTTGGTTCACCTTGTCGTGAGGTAGAAGCTTCCACTTGGACGGACGAGGTACTCTCCTTCAATTCCGTTGGACGAATCTTGCCAATGGACAAGTCTTGAGTTGCTTCCGAAGGGTCTTTGTCTCCTACATCAATTGGCAATTGCTCTACTTGCGAGCTGTTAGATTCATCAAACTTCACATCTAACGTCTCTTCAACCTTTCGGGTGAAATTGTTGTAGACACAGTAAGTGTGAGAGTTTGAGCCATAACCAAGTAGGAAACCTTCATGAGATTTAGGAGCAAATTTAGAACGACGACGCTTATCAAGAATGTAGCACTTTGAGCCGAATACTCGAAAGTATCCAACTTGGGGTTTGTTACCGGTGAGGAGCTCATATGCTGTCTTGCCGAGTAGCTTGTGAGGATACAAGCGATTTGTTGCATGACAAGCTGTCTCAACCGCTTCCGCCCAAAAGTGCTTTGGCGTTTTGTACTCATCAAGCATCGTTCTTGCCATCTCGATAAGAGTCTGATTCTTCCTTTCAACAACTCCATTTTGTTGAGGTGGGTACGTAGCCGAGAACTCATGTGAAATCCCTTCTTCGTCAAGAAAGGTGTCCACATTTGCGTTCTTGAACTCCGTTCTATTGTCGCTCCGAACCTTCTTGATCTTCACGTCAAACTGATTTTGGGCCTTCCTAGCAAAGTTTTTGAAGATCTTTTGGAACTGCGATTTGTCATCAAGAAAGAACACCCACGTAAATCTTGAAAAATCATCAACTATGACTAGACCAAATGAGTTACCACTGAAACTCTTGTAGGCATTTGGACCAAAGAGATCCATGTGGAGTAGCTCCAGTGGTCTTATTGTGGTCATGATGTTCTTCGCGTGGTGACTTCCTCCAACTTGTTTCCCTGCTTGACAAGCACTACAAAGTCTATCCTTGTCAAATATGACATTGTTAACGCCAAGGATATGATTTCCTTTAATGAGTTTGTCTAGGTTTCGCATGCCCACATGGCCTAGCCTTTTATGCCACAACCAGCCTTTAGAAGATTTAGCAATTAAGCATGTTTTAGGTTGAGCCATTTTAGTGAAATCAACAATGTAAAGATCTCCTCTACGTATACCGGTAAAGACCATTTTATGATTATCTCTACGCAACACTTGGCAGTCTACTTCAGTAAATAGGACATTGAAACCGAAATCAGCAAGTCTAGATACTGAAAGTAAGTTGTAGCCAAGAGATTCAACGAGCATGACATTTTGTATGGAACTATCATGTGAGATGGCCACCTTACCAAGGCCAACCACCTTACCCTTTGAATTATCACCAAAAGTTACATACTTTTGAGGGCCGTCATTTTCAGCAAGCTCACGGAACATGTCTTTATCTCTGGTCATATGATCAGTACATCCACTATCAAGGACCCATTCCTTTCCTCCAGCCATGTAGCTGCAAAGATTTGCCATAAGACCAAAGTGTCTCATCGCATCATCGAGATCATAGTCACTATCATCATCATCATCATCATCCTCATCCGAGTATTCATGTTCAACATCATCTTGTGATTGATCAATTCCTAGAGAGGGCAATTCATTAGATAAATGATCATTTCTATAGTTATCTTTATGAATTCTAATAGCTCTAGAAATGATATTGCTAATGATTCCAACATCTCCTTTGGCACTCATAAGATTAGTAAGCTCAGTTAAGCAGTCACCAAATTTGGGATCATTGGAACTCATCTTAATCAAAGCAATAGACTTATGGAGGATTTCATCTAGATCTTTCAAGGAGTAACTTGGAAAGAGTTCCTCAAGAAATTTCCATATGGTGTAGGCACACTTAATATTCGGCAAATATCCAATCAAGTTTCTAGGCAAGCCTCTAGTGATAAGATTAACAGTTCTAAGATTGCGAATCATGTCAATATCTTCATATAGGGTAGGGTGCAAAGGATCAACATGAGGTGCACAAGGGCTAGTAATGTACTTGTTCAAATGATATTCATTGAAAATCTCAAGCATTTCATTTTTCCACTCATGAAAATACTCTCCATCAAGAATAGGCACTTTATGTCTAAGACTCCCCAAAGTAGACACATCCATCTTCCTCCAATGGTGTTTAAACCAAGGCAATGGAGACCAATGCTCTGATACCAATTGAAAGGATCGAGAAGAGGTGTCTAGAGGGGGGGGTGATTAGACACTAAGTGCCAAAAGTTGCAGTTTTTAATATTCTTAAGTTTAAGTGGAGTTTAAGCACAAGTTTAACAAACACACTACATATCAAGCAAGCATGCAATGAGTATATGAGCAGTGGAAAGTAAAGCATGCAACTTGCAAGAATGTAAAGAGAAGGGTTTGGAGTATTTAAACGCAATTGGAGACACGGATGTCATGGTTCCGATAGGTGGTGCTATCGTACATCCACGTTGATGGAGACTTCAACCCATGAAGGGTAACGGTTGCGCGAGTCCACAGAGGGCTCCACCCACGAAGGGTCCACGAAGAAGCAACCTTGTCTATTCCATCACGGCCGTCGCCCATGAAGGACTTGCCTCACTAGCGGTAGATCTTCACGAAGTAGGCGATCTCCTTGCCCTTACAAACTCCTTGGTTCAACTCCACAATCTTGTCGGAGGCTCCCAAGTGACACCTAGCGAATCTAGGAGACACCACTCTCCAAGAAGTAACAAATGGTGTGTTGATGATGAACTCCTTGCTCTTGTGCTTCAAATGATAGTCTCCCCAACACTCAACTCTCTCTCACAGGATTTGAATTTGGTGGAAAGAAGATTTGAGTGGAAAGCAACTTGGGGAAGGCTAGAGATCAAGATTCATATGGTTGGAATGGAATATCTTGACCTCAACACAAGTGTAGGTGGTTCTCTCTCAGAAAATGTGTATTGGAAGTGTAGGTATGTTCTGATGGCTCTCTCCACGAATGAAGAGTGGGTGGAGGGGTATATATATCCTCCACATAAAATCTAACCGTTACTCACAGTTTGCCAAACTCGGTGGGACCGAATGCTTAAACTCGGTCGGACCAATTCAGCAAACCTAGTGACCGTTAGGATTTTTGGTGGGACTGAGATGCAACTCGGTAGGACCGATATGGTTAGGGTTAGGGCATAACGTAATCTCGGTGTGATCGATTACACAAACTCGGTGGGACCGATTTTGGTAATAAGCTAACCAGAGAGTTGGTTAGGCAAACTCGGTGGGACCGATTACACAAACTCGGTGGGACCGATTTTGGTAATAAGCTAACTAGAGGGTTTGCATTGTAATCTCGGTAGTACCGATTGCTCAAACTCGGTGAGACCGATTTTGGTAATGGACATACACGGAGAGATTACAATCCCATCTCGGTGAGACCGAGATCCCTATCGGTGAAACCGATTTGCTAGGGTTTGTGGCAGTGGCTATGACATTTGAAACTCGGTGGCGCCGGATAGAAAGAATCGGTGGGGCCGAGTTTGACTTTTGGTTTAGGTCATATGTGGATGTGGGAAGGTAGTTGAGGGTTTTGGAGCATATCACTAAGCACTTTGAGCAAGCAAGCCATTAAGCAACACCTCATCCCCTCTTGATAGTATTGGCTTTTCCTATAGACTCAATGTGATCTTGGATCACTAAAATAGAAAATGTACAGTCTTGATCTTGAAGCTTGAGCCAATCCTTTGTCCTCACTCCTTAGTCCCGTCCTGGTTTCCAGTCGGGGCTAACGCTGGGTGAGGTATGCGCGGGGCTGGGCCCTACCGACATAGAGCGCGAGCAAGTAGGGGAGAAAAATGAAAATTCTCGGAAATTCAAAGCAAATATTATAGGCTATAGATTATTTTACGATGCCAAACACAAGTTTAAACGCCTCCGCGAGGCATGGTGCATGCTGCAGGAATAAAAACAGGACAGAAGCCGTGAAGGGATCACTCTCCAGTGGCGCCGCCTCCTGGGGCCGCGGAGCTGGCAGCACCGCGCTCGAGCAAGATGCTGAAGGCGCGGAATCTCCCCAGCAAAGCTTCGGCTCGGCCTTCCATGGCCTCAGCGGCAGCGGCGACAAGGTCGCCGCTCACGGGCTCCAGCAGGCTGTCGAGGTCGATGTTGGGGTCGCGCAGGTAGACGTGGCTGAGGACACGCGCCAGCGCCGCCGAAGACAGGGCATGCGCCTCGGCCTTGGCTGTGGGGCCAAGGCCGTCTACGACATCTTCAAGAGCACGGGCCAGGAAGGGGAGCAGCTTGGCGGGGCCATGCTCCACGCCGGCCAGCGGCTCCTCCAAGCCGCTCTCGTAAAGCGTCTTCAGCGCGGCACGAGCCCTCTTCTCCATCTTCACAAAGGCCACCCGATCCTCTGCCAGGACCTTCGCCTTGGCGTCCAGCTCAACCCTCTCCGCCTGCAGCGACCGCTCTAGCGTCTCCAGTTCGCCGTGGCGGTCATCGAGCTTGGCGTCCCGGTCCTTGATGGCAGCCTCCCGAGCCTTCATCTCCTTCTCTTTCTCCTGGCGGCCGTGGACCTCCTTGGCGAGCTCGTCGCACAGGCCTTGCAGCTCGACCTCCAGCTCCTTGCAGCGAGCCTTGGCAGCCGCAGCATCACCCAGGGCAGCGTCGCGGGCGGCCTTGGCTTGGTTGGCGGCCTGTTTCTCCCCATTGAAGGTCGCCACGGCCTGGCTTAGCGCTGCTCGTACAGAGGCAACAGAACGGGCCTAGCCAGAAGCTAGCTCCAGGCGCCCAGACGCTAAGCGAGGGTCCGTGCTCAGAAGATCCTCCTGCAGCTGGCTCAGTTCGCTAGTGACCTGGTCCAGGACGGCGGCAGCGGAAGCAGAAGAAGTGGGAACCGGCGGAGCAGGCAAAGAAGACGGCGGCGTGATCACGGCTTGGCAGGAAGGAACCCCCTGGACCTTGGTCGCCCCGGCTGCAGCATCGAGCGCAGTCGACTCCAGGGTCAGCGGGGCCACGGGGGCTGACTCCTCGCCAAGGCGTCCCAGACGGCCTCGCGAGGACGATCGGACCAGGGAGGTGCGAGCCGCGCCATCTTCCTCCCCAGCGGACGAAGGCACCACCCCGATAGATGGACTCGCCCCAAGCGGAGCCGAAGAAGCCCCTCTCAACCTCTTCGCCGCAGGCGCCGTCCTGACAAGAGAATATGGATGTCAAGCCTCGGCGGCAGAAACCAAGAAAAGAGGGAATAAAGCACTTACTGGTCGTCGCTCATGGACCCAAGCAACTTCCGGCCGAACTTGAAGCCCGAGAGCCTGCAGCTTGGGTCAGCCTCGGGAGGCCCGGAAGCAGAAGCCACGTCGGGAGGGCTGGGGCTGGCTTCAGACCGCCCAGGGATCGGAGCGGATCCTGGGGGAACCAGCCCCGACATGCCCTTCCTTGTGACCAAGGGAGAGTCCTCCCCTCCTCGCCCGGTGCTGGCATCGTCGTCATCCGACATGGAGCGGAGGGCCCGAGACCTGAGCCGAGGGAAGGACTCCCCCGACTCCTCGCTAGTCGCCTCGAAGACGGACTCTTCCTCCTTTGCCTCTTCTTCCTCCTCACTCTCGTTGGAGCTGCCGGAGGACACGTCCACCATCACCAGCGCCGCAAGATCCTCGGGAGCTACCGCGGGCACCAGCCCCTCACCGTTGGAGGTGGGCATGGCGTTCACCACCTACTCCCAGTCGTCGCGAAGGAACAGGGGGACGGGGGTGCCCACCGGCTTCACCAAGTCTCCCCCAACCAAGGAATGGAGGGTCACGACCAAATTCTCGTCGGTCAGGGCCTCCGACCTCAGGCGCAAGGCGGCGCCCGCTTCCCCAAGCGTCCACAACGGGAGCGAGTGCTCCTGGAGTGGAGCCACCCGGTGCTCTAGGAACTCCCTCAGGAGCGAGGCCCCGGTCAGCTTCGTTGCCCCCAAGTTGCTTGGCCTTAGGTCTGCGTCCATCCTCTTCAGCACCGCCTTCGCACGGGGGTCGACAAGCTCCACGCGGGACCACGCGTCGTCGGCCTTGGGTTGCCCCGTAGGCAGCACCAGATGGGGGTGGAGACGCCCGACATCCACCATGACCCACTTGCTCCGGAAGCCTTCGATCCTCTTCCCAGGTTTCGAGATGGCATTGGAATTGGAGTACGCGATAAAGCTCACACACGCGGAGGCATGGACACCAGAAACCTGGAGAGAAAAATAGTGACGCAACAAGGCCACCGAGGGCTTTACCCCGACGTGAGCCTCACAGTAGTAAGCAAAAATCGCCAGGAGAAGAACAGAGTTGGGGTGGAGATGCAGAGCCTGCAAGTTGTATTGGCGGAGAACAGCAAAGAAGAACTCAGAGAAAGGAGGCACCAGACCGGCGAAAATGGCGCTCACAAAGAGCGGATAGAAGGTGCTCCCCTTGACTTCAGGCTGGTCGGAGCCGGCCTTGAGCACAGTCGCCCGCTTGCTGCCCTGCGCCACTGTCATCAGGCGCGTAAGGGCGAGGTTCTTCTCCAACAGGTTTAGGGAATCCAGGGCCGGCGAGTACTAGGCCTCGTTCGAGGACTTGCGAGGCGCCATGGCGTGCCAGATGAGAAGGATTGAGACAGATCTGGAGGATTTCGGAAGCAAGAAGGAGGAAAGCGAGAAAGGGGATTTGGAGCGAGGCGAAGGAGAACAAAGCAAGTAAGTCTGGCCCGGGCACCTCTTTTGTCAGATGGACAGTTGCCAAGGCGTCGTGGGGAAGCGCAAACACCCACGTCCAATCAATCGCCACATGGCACCCAAGGCCGCATGCTGTTAGGGCCCGCGGCGCTTCGTGCTTGCCCCTTCGCTTTCCTGCTAGGCCAAGCCCGGGTGCGCCTTGGGCCCGAGGGCTACTGCCGGTGTTCTGGGAACGGGGGTCCCCAGACTTGCCTGCCTACGGCCTGCGGTGTGGCTCAAGTGGGGGCCCAGTGCGGCCCATCTTCATCAGCTCAAGCTCAAGACCCTCGCGAGGGGCCAAGCCTCGCGGGGCGGATGATAGGAAGCTTCCTCAGAAGCAGCCTCATTAGGCAGGCACGCGAGGAGGTGGAGAGATCAAGGCATGGGTATCTCACGAAGAGCCCGTGACGCAAGGCATGACGGTCGAGACCAGGCGGGCGCCGGCCTGCGTAGTGTCCTTGTTTCCCCTTTGGTGCAAAGGGGGAAAGCACAGGCCGAGGCATCAGGCAAAGGTTGCCATTCCAGTGCAACGAGACCAAGACCAGCAGAGCGGCCGGATGGAGGTCACTGTGGAGCCCAAGATGGCGTCATCACCAGTGCTTTTGGCAGCCGAAGACCACCTTTGGTCAGGATAACTTGTACTATATGTTCCCCTTCAAAATGGCCAATTGTTGGCGCCCTTCCCGCTCATTATTTGGGGAGAGGCCCAGGGCCTCTATAAATAGAGCAAGCCACCACAGAGATCTGGAAAAGAGAGATCAAGAGGAAAAACCCCAAGAACAGAGAGAAGACATCGAGAGATCTGGTAGAACCCTAGCAGAGAGAGAGAGAGGCGACTGAACTCAGCCTAGCAGTTCATCGCACCGGCTCAAGAACACCTCTCGTGAGGCTGTTGTTCCTTTGTATTGTTCATCATCAGCCCCCTGAGGCAATCCACCACACCTCACACTGGAGTAGGGTATTACACCACAACGGTGGCCTGAACCAATATAAACCTTGTGTCCCTTGTGTTGTTCGTTGTTTCCATCTTAGATCACGCGAGGAGATTGGACGTAGATCGGTAGGGGAGAGATCTCCGCGCGCACCCCAGTGTTCGAACCTCAAGTGTCTGCTGGAACCCGAAATACGACAGCGGCAGCCCAAGACGAACATCATCCTGCCTCACCCCAAAGGAAAAACAGATATAAAACAGCTCGGGGTCATACATACGACCCTCGGCAGGACCTGGACAATAGAGCAGTACATACCAGATCGATCTACGAATCGCGAAGACGTGCCTCGACACGCAACGCCGGCTACCTATTTGGAGGGGACAAGTCTAGCCATGCCCAGGCCGCAAACCGCAGACGGACTGTCGGAGTAATGGGCCACGGGTAGCCTAACCCGTTTCCCTGAACCTTTCAAGACGTTGGGGCTGGCTGCGCCCCTCAAGACATCAAGAAGAAGCGCCGCCTTCTGGTGGCCGGCTGTCCCAAGTGGCCGGCTGCCAAAAGGCGGCTAAGATCAAGAAGGCGGCTCCAAGGCGGGCTGACTCCTGGCAGGCGGCCTCTAGAGAGGTCGGCTCCTAACAGGCGGCCCACGATGCCCTCGGAGTCTGCGCCCCCCATTAAGAAGACAAGACAGGGTGAAGCTACAGTGTAGCCCATCACCCCCGTATCCAGGCCCGGGCGTGGCCACAGTGCTCCCTACAGGCGGAGATTTCCGCCCGGCACGACACTCTTGCCACTCCACCCCTGACGTCACTACTGGCAGGCGCAGCCCTGTTCCCTCGACGACCCATCGGTACGGCCTGCAGGCGGTGGGCCCTACCGGGCAGCAAGAGCCCGGAGGGCGATGAAGGCCTGACCAGTCGGACCTGGGGGAGGCTGACCTCTAGCGGGCGGCCCTCTCGTCCCTCGGGGTCCATGCGCCATTAACCAGATGAGACAGGGAGTGGCTACAGTGATCGCCCACCAGTTGGCGGGACTGTAGCCACGCTTCCCCGACCAAGTATACGTCATTAGCATCACGACTACAGTAACTAGCAGTCGGCAAGACCCGTGAGCGGTGGGAGCGGCCTGTTGGCTCTGTACTAGACCAGTCGGTGGGGCCCACCAAGCGGCGGGCCCCAGCTGCCGGCGGACAAGCCAGCGATCAGAGACACGGACAGCCGGGACCTTCACCCAGCCGAATTACCATTGTACCCTTGGGGGGTAGGCCTATATAAACCCCCAGGGCACCCATGCAAAGGGTTCCCAACCTGTTAGAACTAGACTCATACCTAGAGGAAGGAGAGAGCGTGCCTGCCTTCTTCTTCCTCTAGCATACAACTCGAGGAGCACCATTTGTACTCACTGGTGCCTTAGTGAACATGCGGAGACCCCGCAGAGCAGGACTAGGGGTGTTATCTCCTAGGAGAGCCCCGAACCTGGGTAAAGTGCGCTGGCGTTCGTGTCTACGCCTCATCCCGCTTCCAGGCACCAGCGACATTCTACTCGCTCCCACCATGATAAGCCATCCATTGGCATATGTCGCACCCAACCCCCGACATTTGGCGCCCACCGTGGGGCGAGGTGCGCCATCTCACGGAGACCTGTTCTAGACGGGAACCTTGTTCCTTCCTGGCGAGCGCAGCCAGCCCGGCACGCCAGACGGTGTCTGCACCGACGCGCTGCACGACGCGGAGGTTGCCTGTGCGGCGAGTTGCCTCACTAATCTTGTTGGCGAGAATCGCCTCTCCGATGAGCCCGCGTTTGATGCGGGCATAGAAGGCCCCGAAAGCTGCCTCGTCAACCTCCTCGATCAGCTCCACGTCACCAGCGAGCCTACTCTGGACTTGGAGTCGGTTGGCTCCACCGACCCGATGCTTGTCGACTCTGACACGGCGTCGCTTGACGCGTTCCCCACAAATGTGGTGGTCTATGATGAACCGCTTCCTCGCGCGGACTGTGGAGGCATCACTGTCACGAAGGTGCTTGTCATCAGCCACGACGAGCACTCTAGCGGAGGTGGCCGGGATCCGTTGCAGGCGGCGATGCAAGCCCTAACCGCGCCCATCCCAGAAGACGCCGATGCGGGGACGCTGGAGGCACGCCATGTCCAGCTCGTCGAAAGCGCCAATCGGCTGGCTAGCATGAGACACCTGTCTGAGGCCTACCAGCGTGAGATAGACTGTGCCGTCTGCGGCACGCCGGCTCCTGGTGGGCCTAGCCACATTGGCCTGATTCGGCAACGTGGCGCGACCATCGCCAGCATGTTCGGGACAGATCGTCCTGTCTACGCCACGCCTGCAGAGAATATACGAGCTGCCCAGGTGGCAGCAGACGAGCTAGACAAGATCGAGGCCGACGAGCGTCGCCACATGACGGAGCACGTCCAGCAGCTCCTTGACGCGGCTGCCGAGCAGCAAGAGGCCGGTAGCCGCGCTGAAGCACCCAATAGGCGAAACGATGATCCGCCTCCTCGCCAGGACCAAGGCGCAACATCTCGGACATCGACTGGTCGCGTCCGCGATAGGAGAGACAAGGAGTCAGCTGCCAGCCGCAGCCGGACTCGCATCACCATCGAGCGCGACCAAGACGGCTGCCCAAGAATTGTGTGGTGACGAGACGACTGTCCGCCTTCCCCTCCCCGCAGGGTGAGGTGCATTTCCTCGCCGCGTATTGACCACCTGACACTCGGCGACTGCCTCGGTCGTCGAGAAGGAGTCGGAGAGAACGAGGCCCGCCACCGGATCGACCGCCTCAACCGATCCCTGGCACTAGAAGAAGAAGACGAGCTGGGTCCGCCTTGTTTTGGCCCCGCATCCGAGATGAGCCCTTCCCCAAAGGGTTCACGCTCCCGAGAGATACGCCCAAGTACACCGGCTCCGTGAAGCCGGAGGACTGGCTGGTCGACTACTCCACAACCGTCAGCATCGCCAACGGCAACAAGTGCGTTGTCGTGAAGTACGTTCCGCTCATGCTCTAGGGCACAACCCGGACGTGGCTGAACAACCTGAAGCCCCGCAGCATCAACAACTGGGTTGATTTCACTAAAGCCTTCATCCGCAACTTCACCAGCACGTATAAGCGGCCGCCCAAGCCTCGTCAGCTCTCTTATGCGTCCAAGGCCCCAGCGAGTCGACTCGTGACTACCTCATGCACTGGGCCGAGCTGCGCAACTCCTGCGAGGGCATGCACGAGGTGCAGGCCATCGAGTACTTCACTGCCGGGTGCCGAGAAGGCACCCTCCTCAAGCACCGGCTTCTCTGCGACGAGCCGGCGACCCTTGATGAACTGCTAATCATAGCAGACAAGTATGCCACAGCCGACTCCTCCATGAAGGTAGAAATCCAAGTTGATGCATCTAACAAAGTGGCTCCTCATGCTCCTCGGACTCCGGCTGGCGACACTAGTCGGCGTCAGCAACC
This sequence comes from Triticum aestivum, assembly GCF_018294505.1. Classification (NCBI taxonomy): domain Eukaryota; kingdom Viridiplantae; phylum Streptophyta; class Magnoliopsida; order Poales; family Poaceae; genus Triticum; species Triticum aestivum. The sequence continues at coordinate 89,332,539 of NC_057803.1, read as the reverse complement.
GAGTGACAACAAGCGCAAGGCCATGCAGTCGGCTCCCACAAGCCGGCAGGTGGCGATAGTCGAGGGTCAGCAGCCAGGAGGGCAGCCTCCACCCAAGCGTTAGGAGGGCGGCAAACCCAACTGGTTTCCCGCCTTCTCATACGAGCAGACTCTTGATGCACCCTGCAAGTTCCACAATGGCGCCAATCCGTCCAACCACACCACTCGGAAATGCCACTGGCTCACCAGGATCGCCAAGCGTGATGGACTCCCGCCTCCTCCGCCTGCCGGCCCGCTGCCTCCTCCTCCCTAGCAACCGGCGGTTCGGCCAGTCGGTGCCATACAAGATGAATACCCTGAAGAGCATGGAGCTTATGTCGTGTTCACCAGCGTGGCCGGCAATAGGCACAGCAGACGGGGGCGATAGCAAGAAGTAAATGTAGTCGCATCAGACACCCCCGAGTTCATGCATTGGTCTAAGAAGCCCATCAGCTGGAACAGGGCTGACCACCCGGAGGTGATGCCCAATCCCGGTCCTTATGCCCTAGTTTTGGATGCCACTTTCGCTATAGAGAGGTGGGCTGCTCGCTTCTCTCAAGTCCTGATAGATGGCGACAGCAGCATCAACATCCTGTACCGAGACACTATGGAGAAGTTAGGGATCAAACAAAGACAGCTTCAGCCCAATCGGACCGTATTCCATGGCATAGTTCCTAGCCTTTCCTGCTCACCAATCGGCAAGACTCAAATTGACGTCCTCTTCAGAGACAAAGAACACTTTCGCCGAGAGCCGGTCTGGTTTGAGGTGGTGGACCTTGAGAGCCCTTATCACGCACTGCTTGGCCGGCCTGCTCTAGCCAAGTTCATGGCGGTCCCCCACTGTGCCTACCTCAAGATGAAGATGCCAAGCACCAAGGGAATCCTAACCATAACTGGGGACTACAAGAAGTCATCCGCCTGCGCGGCAGACAACAGTCGGCTAGCCGAGTCCCTCGTGATCGCGGCTGAAAAGCGGCTCCTTGATCGGGTTGTGGCAATGGCAGGCAAGCAGCCAGAAATGTCACCCGACCCCAAGGAGTCGGAAGCCGAGGGCTCGTTCAAGCCAGCCAAAGAAACAAAGAAGATACCTTGGACTCGGAGCACCCGGAGAGGCACGCTGTCATAGGTGCGAACCTTGACAGCAAATAGGAAAGCGAGCTCGTCGATTTCCTCTGTGAGAATTGGGACATCTTTGCATGGTCTCCCAATGACATGCCAGGTGTTCTAACGGATTTCGCCGAGCACAAGCTACATGTCCGACTTGATGCCAAGCCAGTCAGGCAGCCCTTGCGCCGCTTGTCAGAAGAGAAGATAAGAGTTGTTGGAGAAGAGATAGCCCGGCTTCTAGCAGCCGGCTTCATCATGGAGGTGTTCTTTCCCGAATGGTTAGCCAACCCAGTCCTTGTGCTAAAGAAGAATAAGCAGTGGCGCATGTGTATTGATTATACAGCTTCAACAAAGCTTGGCCCAAAGACCCATTTGCTTTGCCAAGAATTGACCAAGTAATTAACTCCACAGCTGGATGCGAGCTGTTGAGATTTTTGGATGCATACTCAGGGTATCATCAGATCAAGCTGAACCCGACCGACAAGCTGAAGACCGCCTTCATCACGCCATTCGGAGCCTTCTGTTACCTGACCATGATGTTCGGCTTGAGAAATGCCGGCGCCAGGTTTCAGTGTTGCATGCAGAAGTGTCTCCTCAAGCAACTCAGCAGAAACGCCCACGTCTATGTGGACAATGTTGTGGTGAAGACGGGGAAGCGTGGAACGCTGCTAGAAGACCTCAAGGAGACCTTTGAAAACTTGCACCGATTTCAGATCAAGCTCAACCTAGAGAAATGCGTCTTTGGAGTACCAGCCGGCCAGCTTCTTGGCTTCCTAGTCTCAGAGCGCGGCATAGAGTGTAACCGTGTGAAGATCAAGGCCATCGAGAGGATGGAGGTGCCCACCCGACTGTTGGACGTGCAAAAATTCACAGGCTGCTTGGCATCCATTAGCCATTTCATCAGTCGGCTGGGCGAGAAGGCTCTTCCCCTGTACCAGCTCATGAAGAAGACCACTTTTTCGAGTGGAACGACAAGGCGGATGAAGCTTTTCACCAGCTCAAGAAGATGCTGACCACTCCGCCCGTCCTGGCAGCTCCGACTGCTAAGGAGCCCATGCTTCTCTACATCGCCGCCACCAGCCGGGTGGTCAGCATAGTCATAGTTGTGGAACGCGAGGAAGAAGGCAAAGCACTACCAGTCCAGAGGCCGGTGTATTACCTGAATGAAGTGTTGTCCACCTCCAAGCAGAACTACCCGCATTATCAGAAGATGTGCTACGGCATACACTTCGTCGCCAAGAAGCTGAAGCCATACTTTCAAGAGCACCCGATCACTATTGTCTGTACTGCTCCTCTTGCTGAGATCATTGGAAGCCGAGATGCTTCGGGTCGAGTGGCCAAATGGGCCATAGATTTGGCCCCCTACACCATCTACTACCAGCCTCGCACCGCCATCAAGTCACAAGCACTGGCCGACTTCCTCGTCGACTGGGCCGACACCCAGTACCAGCCACCAACGCCGGACTCCACCCATTGGCGGATGCACTTTGATGGTTCCAAGATGCACACTGGTTTGGGAGCCGGCATCGTCCTCACCTCTCCCAAAGGCGAAAAGCTCAGATATGTGCTGCAAATCCACTTTGCCGCCTCCAACAACATTGCTGAATACGAAGCACTCATTCACGGGCTCCGGCTTGCCAAGGAACTCGGCATTCGTCGGATCCTGTGTTTATGGAGACTCTGACTTGGTGGTCCAGCAGTCATCAGGCAACTGGGACGCCAAAGATGCAAACATGGAAAGCTACCGCTTCCTCGTCCAGCAACTCAGTGGATACTTTGAAGGGTGCGAGTTCCTACATGTGCCAAGAAATGACAATGAGCAAGCAGATGCCTTGGCAAGAATCGGCTCCACCCGGCAAGCAATACCAACCGGCGTCGCCCTGCAACACCTCCTTAAGCCGTCCGTCAAGCCATCACCAGAGTCAGATTCCATGTTCGTGCCGGCTCCTCCTGAAGCAGTCGGATCCGACTTGAGGACCTCGGCAGCCGGCGAGGGGAATTCAGTAGGCGGCCCGGGGACTGCAGCAGCCGCACCCGACCCGGGGACTTTAGAACCCGGCCCGGGGACTGCTGCAGTCGGCCCGAGGACTTCATCGACTCAGCAAGCGGCAGCCGACTCCAACCCGCCGCCTCTCGGCCCAACCGCCCTCGTGCAAGTTGTAGTCCTGGCAGTCGAAGAAATAGCAGCACCTTCATGGGCACAACCCATCCTCAACTTTCTGGTGAACAAAGAGCTGCCGACTGATGAGATCTCGGCCCGACAAGTATAATGCCGGGTAGCAGCGTACACCATTGTCAACAGAGAACTTGTGAGGCGTAGTGTCACTGGTGTGTACCAGCGCTGCGTGGAGCCAGAGAAAGGTCAAGCAATCCTCAAAGATATCCACCAAGCCGAGTGTGGCCACCACGCGACTTCAAGAGCACTTGTTGCCAAAGCTTTCCGCCATGGGTTTTTCTGGCCGACTGCTCTAGAAGATGCCAAAGGCTTGGTCCAGAAATGCAAAGGGTGCCAGAAGTTCCGCTCCAAGCCACATCAGCCGACTTATGCACTCAAGACCATCCCTATTGCCTGGCCCTTCGCTGTCTGGGGGCTAGATATGGTGGGACCATTCAAGACAGCACGCGGCGGCATGACTCATCTACTTGTCGCGATGGGCAAGTTCACCAAAGTGGATAGAAGCAAAACCAATCAAGAAGTTAAATGGTCCGACTGCTGTGACTTTCATCGCCGACATCACCATCCGGTATGGCATATCACACAACATCATCACCGACAACGGCATAAACTTTGCCAAAGGAGCCTTGGCCTGTCTCTACGCGACGCAGGGCATCCGACTGGACTTAGCATCCGTTGACCATCCGCAGTCAAACGACCAAGTGGAGCAAGCGAACAGCCTCATTTTGTCCGGCATCAAGCCCCGACTGGTCGAACCTCTGGAGCACTCGGCCGGCTATTGGCTCGACGAGCTGCCGGCCATCCTCTGGAGCCTGTGCACAACTCCGAACAAGTCAACCGGCTTCACGCCCTTCTTCCTCGTCTATGGTGCCGAAGCCGTCATCCCGACGGACATAGAATTCGACTCTCCTCGAGTCACCATGTACACGAAAGAGGGGGCAAAAGAAGCATGAGAAGATGACGTCGATCTGCTGGAAGAGGGCCGGCTGTTGGCACTCAGCCGGTCCACCATCTACCAACAGAGTCTATGCTGATACTACAACCGGAAGGTCAAGCCAAGATCCTTCCAAGAGGGAGACCTTGTGCTCTGGCTGATCCAGCGAACAGCCGGCCAACACAAGCTCTCGACACCTAGGGAAGGCCCCTTCATCATCAGCAAGGTGTTGGGCAATGACTCCTACTACCTCATCGATGCTCAGAAGCCTTGAGCACGCAAAAGAGACGACTCCAGCAAGGAGACGGAACGACCATGGAATGCAAACCTCCTCCGAAGGTTTTACAGTTGATGCAGTATGTACCAAGCCAACTTTTGTATTAAGTATGAAGACTCCGGGTCCCCCGAGAAGAGCCTGGGGACTACCCTCCTTTATCTATATGATAAGTATTATGCCTATGAATGTGTTAGTACGCCTGGCACCGGGTTCGACCAGTCGACCCGGGGGCTCACCGCCTTGTACTATGTAATGCTTCCAGCAGCCGAACAAGTAATGTGTTGGCACTTAAGCCTTCTCCTGCCAAAGCCGTAGCTCACAGAGCGGCTGTCCGGTAGGCAGGAGTCAAAGGCAGGAAAGGGTGCCCACATGAAAAATGGCTAAGGACCCAAAAGCATGTACATAGTTCAAGCCGGCTCCCCGCCTCGCCGACCGGCTGCTGCGCAGCCGGCCGGCCTGCTTCTACTTAAATTGGTAAATGCTCTAGTCGGCTAAGTACTTGCCTTCCTGAAAGTGGCTAAGTACTTGACCCAGCCACAGTCCGCAGAGCGGTTGTTCGGCTGGCAAGACAACAACTGAGGGAGGGCGGCAAAGGAAAAAGGCCAAGGAGCAGAAAGCAAGAAAAGATATAACTCGGCAAAAATATTTACATATCAAAAGGCCCTTGGCAAACATTCAACAGAAGTTTGAAATACACTCCGCGGGTGGAATTGTGCGAAGCTAACAAAGTTTGTTGAGACTGATAAGCAGGAAAAAACAAAGATAAATTGGAGGCCTAGGGAGCAGCAGACGGGTTCGGCAGAATGGTGGAGTCGGTGCTGCCAGTTGGTGGAGCGGCTGGCTGGTCAGTCTCCGCTTGGTCACCTCCAGTGGCAGTCGGCTCGCTCGGGCGTGGCTCGTTGCTGGAGGCACGGTCGAGCTAAGGCTGGCCGTCCGCTTCACCTTCTGGCGCTTCCTCTTCACCTTCCTCGTCCTCCTCGTCTTCTGCCTTGTCGCTGGAGTTGATCACTTCGGCCGAATCCTCGCCATCCTCTGGGTTCAGCCCGAACCACTCTGGTGGCGCCTCGGCGCCATTCTCAGCCAGCTTCGGGACGAAGACGCTGGTGTTGGTGAACTCGGCGATCGCCGCCGCCCGCTTGATGAGATCACACTCTACCGCCATTAGCTCCTCCTGGGCCTCCTGTCGAAACATGGTCAACTAGGCTAGATTTAGCACAGGGTACCACGCCTTGACGAACTCCAAGGCCCGACGTGCTCCAACCCGGGCCGAGGAGCCCTTCCAAGCCTCAAGACGGCCGGCCGCCACTTCCAGCCAGTCGGCAGTCCGGCTGGGAGTGTGCGAAGCCGGCATGTCTGGCCACAGGGCGGAGATCGCTTGGGCCCCGACACGCTGAAGATGACGCAACATCCGATGAGCTGGCCGAAGGCGGGCCTGGATGCTGAGAAGCTGCTCACTAAGGGACCGGGGGGCATCGGCAGCAATATGCGCTCCCTCTGCCCTTCGTTCCTCGCAATAGGCCTCGATAGCCTAGTTGGCCGCGCTGGAGTAGCCAAGGAAGAAGTTTATGTCGACCATGTCTTGAATCTCGCCGAAGCCGGCAGTCAGCAATGCCTCGTTATCAGTCCAGGCGGAGCGTTCGGTCTCGAACTCAGCAAGGAGATTGGACTCCTTCGCCTCCGCCTCCTTCTAGGCCGTCTTGAGAAGCTCCGCCTGCTCTGCCAGTTGCGTGGCCAGCCGGTCACGCTCCTGGGCTAGCTCGTTGCACTCCGCCTCCTTGGCGCGCAAGGCGGTCTTGGCATCACCAAGCTGCTGCTGCAGGGCAGCATTGGCCTCTGCAAGAAGGGAGAAAGAAAAAGGCGTTAATAATCAACAAAGAAAAAGAGCAGTTGCCGGGAAGATCCGGCCCGACTGCTCAGTAGTCGGCCCGAATCTCGGGGACTACAGCCCGCGGGTGCGCCAGCACGCCCCCGCAGAGAAAGAAAACTAGGACTTACTTCGGCTCTCCGACAAGTCGACGGCCCGTCGGTCCAGCTCTCGGACGTTAGAGTTGAAGGCGACTGCGTGGAGGTTGTGATAGTCCTATAATGAAGATAGCAGACAAAGTTAGTACTTGGAGCTCGCCAATTAAAGCTTCGAGCCACCTGCTCAGCAGCGAGCCCGAAGCTCGGGGACTATACCCAGTGGGTGCGCTGGCGCGCCCCCACAGAAAAGTATAAGAAATGCAAGAATCAAAGATGAAGGAGCATACCCGGATGGCTGCTCGCGACTCCAGGAATGCCTGGTTGCACCGCTTCAGGGCGTCGGCTTTGGCTCGAAGTTTTCCTTGGACGTCTAGGATCGCCTGGTTCAAAGGGCCCGTCCCGCCTCCCCGCACCCAATCAGCGGGGGCGGCGCTGGTCGCCTCGGTGTCTGGGATTGAAGAGCTCGCGGCACCGACTTCCAGCGGGCACGGCGCCGAAGCCGCCTTTGCAAGTCGGCGGCGTGAGGGTGTGCGGACCTTGGGAGTTGGGCCCGTCACCATCTCACCCTCGGCTGGTGGCGCTGGCGGGTCAGCTGGCTGCTTGTCCCATGCTCCCTCAGACATCGGTGGTGGAGGCACGACTATGTCCGGCATGACAGCGTCGCCGCCTTCCCTCTCCATGATCGGGTGATCGTCGCCGGCACCCCCAGTCTGCGCCACAAACTCTGGCGGTGGCGGCGTAGAGTTCAGGGGAGCAACGAATAGCGGATCCTGGCGTCGTGCGGCTTCTTCAAGCTGCTTCTTCACGGTGGCATCGGCCTCGGCCTCGGCAAGCTTCTTCAGCGCACGACCTCCGCTTTGTCTGCCTCCGCCTTCTCCCAGCGGGCGGCCTCCTGCTCCTCACGCGCATTTCATTCCTGCGCCTCCCGGAGGTCAGCCGCAGGATCGATTCACCGGCTTGTGATGGAGGCCTCCGCCGACCCGATAACGGAGGTGGCGGCCAACTTCTTGAGTGAGAGTGGAGCCCTAAGTCAAGAAGACAAGGAGAGGAAGCTCAGATAGAAAAACCAAGAAAGGAAGGCACGAGAAAAAGATACTTACGCCGACACCATGGGAGGCGCCTTCGGGAGTTTCTGAAATTTGGCCGCCTTCGCGGCGGCTTCCTTCCGCCTGGTCGCCACGGTCGGGTTCTTGGCCTTCTTCGGCGCGCTGCCGAACAAGGCAGTGCCCTGTTTACGCTTTCGCGTACTGCCTCGGGCGTTCGACTCGGCGGAGGGGCCCGCGTCTGCCTTGCCGGTGCCTCGTGAAGGGCGTGACTCCTCCTCCTCGAAGTCGTGCGGCCACATCTCGACGCCGCCCCCCTCTTCGGAGCCACCTGCTCCGTAGACGCCGCCTGTGGCATCATCTTCCAAGGCGGCCGCCCCCAAGTCGGGGTCGTCCACGTCCCTCACAGCTCAGTCCGGTAAGTAGGGGCCGCCCGCCCCCATGATGGCGGCCGTCACCTCCGACATGTAGATCTGTTTCAAAAAAGTAAGAGGCCGACTGGTCAATACAACAAGCTGGAATCAAGATAAAGTACGAAAGAGGGAAAAGGTTGAAGAGCTTACGGTAGGCAGCGGGTCCGCGCGGGAGTACGGCTGCTTGCCGAACTGCCAGGACCCCTCCAGCTTGAGGTCGGAGATCTCATTCACTAAGTTTGCCACCTCGGCAGCCGACATCTCCTTGGTACTCAGCTGGCATGGGTCGCAGTTCCCACTCATCCGGCTGATCAAGTGAGGCCGGCCTTGGAGCGGGAGAACCCGACGCGCGATGAAGGCGACCAGCAAGTCGGACGCCTTGAGGCCTTTGGCTTCGGTCAGCACCCGGAGCCGGTTAATGGCGGCGGCGCCATCTGCTGACACCGACTTCGGCTCGTAGCCCTAGTTGGCCCGAGGCTCAGCCGGTGGGCCGACTTCGTAGGCCGGCAGGTTGATGAAGTCGATGGTCGGGTTGACATTCTCCACATAGAAGTAAGACTGCTGCCACATCTTGACCGACTATGGCAGCTTGATGGAGGGGAAGGCGTTCCTTGGAGACGGACGACGCACGTCGACGAAGGCGCCGAACTGGGCAGCCACCTCCCGGACGGAGGTGCCCAACTTGGTATAGAAGAACACTCCCCACAACTCAATGGTGGGGAGGATGCCAAGGTAGCCTTCGCACTCGTGACGAAGGCGGACAGAAGCATCACAGTATTGGGCGTGATGTGATGCGGTTGGAGATGGTAGAACTCAAGGAATGAGCGGAGAAAGCCGCTCGCCAGCAGGCCGAAGCCACGGATGAAGTGCGAGCGGAAGACGACCCACTCGCCCTCCCCCGGCGCCGGCGAAATACCCCCCTCTGGAGGCACGCGTGCCTTCACGTAGCCCGCGCCGGGAAGGCACCGCGTGTCACGGAGGAAGGCGATGTGGTCATCGTTGACGTTTCACCCGTCCCAATCTCCTCCCCGCTCGCGTGCCATGAAGAGCTCGAAGAGGAAAATGGCGCGGCAAGGGAGCTGAGGATTGAAGCAGGGCCAAGAGGGCTCGGGGCGGAAGAGCTCGACGGAAACGAGCGGCGGCAGCACTCCGACGGAGCTCGGGGGCGCTACGGCGAGAGGGAGAAGGAGGAGGAAAGAATGGGGCGTGCGTGCTCCACCGCTCCCCCTCCTCCCCCTTCTTATAGCCGACGGGATATGAAGCCGAGGGGGCGGGTGTGGGATCGTGGGATTAACTGTGCCCACGACCCCACGTCCCCATGTTTATCACGCAAGTACTGCATGCAGTAACTCCATGGAGAAGCTCAACCGGCCGCCTAACCGCAGCGGATCCGCTCGCATGCCAAGGCCCGGTAGTGGTGGGCCCGGTCTGCTGTCGTGTCCCATCACACGCGTGGGCTGACAGGTTGGCCCGGCTGGCTGACGCCAAGTGGCATGCCCACAGCGGGCGGCGGGCCTGGAGGCTTCGCTAGTACGCCACCTGGTTCCCGTCGTTGCGTTCGAAGTTTTCGGACGAGTTCGTCTGGTCGTGGCCGACTCCTTCCACGCGGCATGCTAGGAGTCGGATGACGCTTTAGACCAGAGCACTCGGAGAAGGAAACTACTGATGCTTCTTGGCTAATCAGCTGTGACGCCTCACCAGCTTCGGGGACTACTATCGGAGTAATGGGCCACGGGTAGCCTAAACTGAGTCCCTGAACCTTTAAAGACGTCGGGGCTGGCTGCGCCCCTCAAGACATCAAGAAAAAGCGCTGCCTTCTGGTAGCCGGCTGTCCCAAGTGGCCGGCTGCCAGAAGGCGGCTAAGCTCAAGAAGGCGGCTCCAAGGCGGGCCGACTCCTGGCAGGCGGCCTCCAGAGAGGCCGACTCCTAACAAGCGGCCCATAGCGCCCTTGGAGTCTGTGCCCCCATTAAGAAGACAAGACAGGGTGAGGCTACAATGTAGCCCATCACCCCCGTATCCAGGGCCGGGCGTGGCCACAGTGCTCCGTACAGGCGGAGATCTCCGCCCGGCGTGGCACTCTTGCCACTCCACCCCTGACGTCACTACTGGCAGGCGGAGCCATGTTCCCTCGACGACCTGTCGGTACAGCCTGCAGGCGGCGGGCCCTACCGGGCAGCGAGAGCCCGGAGGGCGGCAAAGGCCTGACCAGTCGGACCCGAGGGAGGCCGGCCTCTAGCAGGCGGCCCTCTCCTCCTCGGGGTCCATCCGCCATTAACCAGATGAGATTGGGAGTGGCTACAATGATCGCCCACCAGTTGGCGGGACTGTAGCCACGCTTCCCCGACCAAGTACACGTCATTAGACTCATGGCTACAGTAACCAGCAGCCAGCAAGACCCCGTGAGCGGCGGGAGCGGCCTGTTGGCTCCGTACTAGACCGGCCGGCGGGGCCCACCAAGCAGCGGGCCCCAGCTGCCGGCGGAGAAGCCGGCGATCAGAGACACTGACAACCGGGACCTACACCCGGCTGAATTACCATTGTACCCCTGGGGGTAAGCCTATATAACCCTCCAGGGCACCCATGCAAAGGGTTCCCAACCTGTTAGAACTAGACTCATACCTAGAGGAAGGAGAGAGTGTGCCTGCCTTCTTCTACCTCTAGCATACAACTCAAGGAGCACCATTTGTACTCACTAGTGCCTTAGTGACCATGCGAAGACCCCACAGAGCAGGACTAGGGGTGTTATCTCCTAGGAGAGCCCCGAACCTAGGTAAAGTGCGCTGACGTTCGTGTCTCCGCCTCATCCCGCTTCCAGGCACCGGCGACGTTCTACTCGCTCTCACCATGATAATCCATCCATTGTCATATGTCGCACCCAACCCCCGACATGGACTCCATCTAATCTACGTCGCGATGTAGCCCAATATAGAGGCGCCGCACACCCACTCTGCTTCACCGATGAAGTAATGGAGCATGAATTCCCAGAAGGGTTTAAACCCGTGAATATTGAATCATACGATGGAACAACTGATCCCGCGTATAGATCGAGGATTTTATTCTCCATATTCATATGGCTCGCGGAGATGACCTTCTTGCCATCAAATACCTCCCACTAAAACTCAAAGGACCAGCAAGGTACTGGATAAACAGTCTGCCTGAAAACTCTATTGGCAGCTGGGAGGATCTGGAAGACGCCTTCTGCGACAACTTCCAAGGTACATATGTCCGGCCACCAGGCGCCGATGACTTAAGTCACATTGTCCAGCAGCCTGGAGAGTCAGACAGGAAGCTCTGGACCAGGTTCTTAGTTAAAAAGAACCAAATCGTAGACTGTCTAGATGCGGAGGCCCTAGCATCCTTTAAACACAGTGTTCGGGACGAGTGGCTTGCCTGCCATCTCGGTCAGGAAAAACCAAAATCCATGTCAGCCCTTACCACTCTGATGACCCGCTTTTGCGTGGGAGAAGACAGCTGGCTCGCTCGTAGAAGCAACAGCGCCAGCGACCTGGGCACTTCCGAAGTTCGAGACGGCAACAGGAAACCACGACGCAATAAGCACAAATGTGGAAATAGTAATGAGGGAGCACACGACACAACGGTCAACACCGGATTCATTGGCCCCAAACCCGATCAACAGAAGAAGCCATTCAAGACAAACAGAGACGGAATATCCAATTTGGATAAGATATTGGATAGGCCCTGCCAGATTCATGGCCACCCTAATAAACCAGCTAATCACACCAACAGAAGTTGTTGGGTCTTCAAACAGGACGGCAAGTTAAATGCCGAATACAAGGGGAAGAGGCCGCCCGACGATGACGACGAAACTCGCCAACCAAATACCAGGGGTCAGAAGAAGTTTCCCCCCGAAATAAAGACAGTGAACATGGTACACATGACACAATCCCCTATAGGGGAACGCACGGAGCGCTCTCTCCGCACAAAGGATCATACTACTGTTGGAAATATGCCCTAGTGGCAATAATAAAAGGATTATTATTATATTTCCTTGTTCATGATAATTGTCTTTTATTCATGCTATAATTGTGTTATCCGGAAATCGTAATACATGTGTGAATACTTAGACACCAACATGTCCCTAGTAAGCCTCTAGTTGACTAGCTCGTTGATCAACAGATAGTCATGGTTTCCTGACTATGGACACTGGATGTCATTGATAACGAGATCACATCATTAGGAGAATGATGTGATGGACAAGACCCAATCCTAAACATAGCACAAGATCGTATAGTTCATTTGCTAGAGTTTTCCAATGTCAAGTATCTTTTCCTTAGACCATGAGATCGTGTAACTCCCGGATACCGTATGAGTGCTTTGGGTGTACCAAACGTCACAACGTAACTGGGTGACTATAAAGGTATACTGCGGGTATCTCCGAAAGTGTCTGTTGGGTTGACACGGATCAATACTGGGATTTGTCACTCCGTATGACGGAGAGGTATCACTGGGCCCACTCGGTAATGCATCATCATAATGAGCTCAAAGTGACCAAGTGTCTGGTCACGGGATCATGCATTATGGTACAAGTAAAGTGACTTGCCGGTAACGAGATTGAACGAGGTATTGTGATACCGACGATCGAATCTCGGGCAAGTAACATACCGATTGACGAAGGGAATTGTATACGGGGTTGCTTGAATCCTCGACATCGTGGTTCATCCGATGAGATCATCGAGGAGCATGTGGGAGCCAACATGGGTATCCAGATCCCGCTGTTGGTTATTGACGGGAGAGCCATCTCGGTCATGTCTACATGTCTCCCGAACCCGTAGGGTCTACACACTTAAGGTTCAGTGATGCTAGGGTTGTAGAGATATGAATATGCAGTAACCCGAAAGTCGTTCGGAGTCCCGGATGAGATCCTGGACGTCACGAGGAGTACCGGAATGGTCCGGAGGTGAAGAATTATATATAGGAAGTGCAATTTCGGCCATCGGGAGAGTTTCGGGGTCACCGGTATTGTACCGGGACCACCGGAAGGGTCCCGGGGGTCCACCGGGTGGGGCCACCCATCCCGGAGGGCCCCATGGGCCAAAGTGGGGAGGGGAACCAGCCCATAGTGGGCTGGTGCGCCCCCCTAGGCCCACCCCATGCGCCTAGGGTTGGAACCCTAGGGGTGGGGGGGCGCCCCACCTTGCCTTGGGGGCTACTCCACCCTTGGCCGCCGCCCCCCCTAGGAGATCCAATCTCCTAGGGCCGGCTCCCCCCCTAGGGGAGCCTATATAAAAGGGGGGAGGGAGGGGGCAGCTAGAACTTGAGTCTTGGCGCCTCCCTCTCCCCTGCTACACCTCTCTCTCTCGCAGTATACGGCGAAGCCCTGCTGCTGTGACGCCCTGCATCCACCACCACGCCGTCGTGCTGCTGGATCTTCATCAACCTCTCCTCCCCCTTGCTGGATCAAGAAGGAGGAGTCGTCACGCTGACCGTACGTGTGTTGAACACGGAGGTGCCGTCCGTTCGGCGCTAGGATCTCCGGTGATTTGGATCACGTCGAGTACATCTTCCTCATCCCCGTTCTTTGAACGCTTCCGGGCGTGATCTACAAAGGTATGTAGATGCAATCCAATCACTCATTGCTAGATGAACTCATAGATGGATCTTGGTGAAACCGTAGGAAATTTTTTGTTTTCTGCAACGTTCCCCAACAGTGGCATCATGAGCTAGGTGTATGCGTAGTTCCTTTTGCACGAGTAGAACACAATTTGTTGTGGGCGTAGATGTTGTCAACTTTCTTGCCGCTACTAGTCTTATTTTGCTTCAACAGTATTGTGGGATGAAGTGGCCCAGACCAACCTTACACGTACGCTTACGTGAGACCGGTTCCACCGACTGACATGCACTAGTTGCATAAGGTGGCTGGCGGGTGTCTGTCTCTCCCACTTTAGTTGGAGCGGATTTGATGAAAAGGGTCCTTATGAAGGGTAAATAGAAGTTGACAAATCACGTTGTGGCTTTCACATAGGTAAGAAAACGTTCTTGCTAGAACCCTATTTCAGCCACGTAAAACTTGCAACAACAATTAGAGGACGTCTAACTTGTTTTTGCAGCAAGTGCTTTGTGATATGATATGGCCAAAGTTGTGATGAATGATGAATGATATATATGTGATGTATGAGATGTTCATGCTATTGTAATAGGAATCACGACTTGCATGTCGATGAGTATGACAACCGGCAGGAGCCATAGGAGTTGTCTTTATTTTTGTATGACCCGCGTGTCATTGAGAAACGCCATGTAAATTACTTTACTTTATTGCTAAATGTGTTAGCCATAGTAGTAGAAGTAATAGTTGGCGAGCAACTTTATGGAGACACGATGATGGAGATCATGATGATGGAGATCATGGTGTCATGCTGGTGACAAGATGATCATGGAGCCCCAAGATGGAGATCAAAGGAGCTATGTGATATTGGCCATATCATGTCACTTTTATTATTTGATTGCATGTGATTTTTATCATGTTTCTGCATCTTGTTTACTTAGAACTACGGTAGTAAATAAGATGATCCCTCATAATAATTTCAAGAAAGTGTTCCCCCTAACTGTGCACCGTTGCGACAGTTCATTGTTTCGAAGCACCACATGATGATCGGGTGTTAGATTCCAACGTTCACATACAACGGGTGTAAGACAGATTTACACATGCAAACACTTAGGTTGACTTGACGAGCCTAGCATGTACAGACATGGCCTCAGAACACAAAAGACCGAAAGGTCGAGCATGAGTCGTATAGAAGATACGATCAACATGAAGATGTTCACCGATGTTGACTAGCCGTCTCACGTGATGATCGGACACGGCCTAGTTAACTCGGATCATGTTATACTTAGATTACTGGAGGGATGTCTATCTAAGTGGGAGTTCATTGAATAATTTGATTAGATGAACTTAATTATCATGAACTTAGTCTAATTTTTTTACAATATGTCTTGTAGATCAAATGGCCAAGGTAGTCCTCAACTTCAACGCGTTCCTAGAGAAAACCAAGCTGAAAGACGATGGCATCAACTACACGGACTGGGTCCGGAACCTGAGGATCATCCTCATAGCTGCCAAGAAAGATTATGTCCTACAAGCACCGCTAGGTGACACACCTGTTCTCCCTGCAGAACAAGACGTTATGAACGGTTGGCAGGCACATACCGATGACTACTCCCTCGTTCAGTGCGGCATGCTTTACAGCTTAGAGCCGGGGCTCCAAAAGCGTTTTAAGAGACACGAAGAATATGAGATGTTCGAAGAGCTGAAAATGGTTTTCCAAGCTCATGCCCGGGTCGAGAGATATCAAGTCTCCGACAAGTTCTTCAGCTGTAAGATGGAGGAAAACAGTTCTGTCAGTGAGCACATACTCACTATGTCTGGGTTGCATAACCGCTTGACTCAGCTAGGAGTTAATCTCCCGGATGACGCGGTCATTGACAGAATCCTTCAGTCGCTTCCACCGAGCTACAAGAGCTTTGTGATGAACTTCAATATGCAGGGGATGGAAAAGACCATTCCTGAAGTATTTGCAATGCTGAAATCAGCAGAGGTAGAAGTCAAAAAGGAACATCAAGTGTTGATGGTGAATAAAACCACTAAGTTCAAGAAGGGCAAGGGTAAGAAAGCCTTCAAGAAGGACGGCAAGGGAGTTGCCGCGCCCGGCAAGCAAGCTGCCGGGAAGAAGCCAAAGAATGGACCCAAGCCCGAGACTGAGTGCTTTTATTGCAAGGGAAGTGGTCACCGGAAGCGGAACTGCCCCAAATACTTAGCGGACAAGAAGGCCAGCATCACGAAAGGTATATGTGATATACATGTAATTGATGTGTACCTTACCAGTACTCGTAGTAGCTCCTGGGTATTTGATACCGGTGCGGTTGCTCACATTTGTAACTCAAAACAGGAGCTGCGGAATAAGCGGAGACTGGCGAAGGACGAGGTGACGATGCGCGTCGGGAATGGTTCCAAGGTCAATGTGATCGCCGTCGGCACGCTACCTCTACATTTACCTTCGGGATTAGTTTTAAACCTTAATAATTGTTATTTAGTGCCAGCTTTGAGCATGAACATTGTATCAGGATCTCGTTTAATTCGAGATGGCTACTCATTTAAATCCGAGAATAATGGTTGTTCTATTTATATGAGAGATATGTTTTATGGTCATGCTCCGATGGTGAATGGTTTATTCTTAATGAATCTCGAGCGTAATGCTACACATGTTCATAGTGTGAGTACCAAACAATGTAAGATTGATAATGATAGTCCCACATACTTGTGGCACTGCCGCCTTGGTCACATAGGTGTCAAACGCATGAAGAAGCTCCATGCTAATGGACTTTTAGAGTCTCTTGATTACGAATCATTTGACACGTGCGAACCATGCCTCATGGGTAAAATTACCAAGACTCCGTTCTCAGGAACAATGGAGCGAGCAACCAACTTATTGGAAATCATACATACTGATGTGTGCGGTCCAATGAGTGTTGAGGCTCGTGGTGGCTATCATTATGTTCTCACCCTCACTGATGACTTGAGTAGATATGGGTATGTCTACTTAATGAAACACAAGTCTGAGACCTTTGAAAAGTTCAAGGAATTTCAGAGTGAGGTTGAGAATCAACGTGACAGGAAAATCAAGTTCCTGCGATCAGATCGTGGAGGAGAATACTTGAGTCACGAGTTTGGCACACACTTAAGAAAATGTGGAATAGTTTCACAACTCACGCCGCCTGGAACACCTCAGCGTAATGGTGTGTCTGAACGTCGTAATCGCACTCTATTAGATATGGTGCAATCTATGATGTCTCTTACCGATTTACCGCTATCTTTTTGGGGTTATGCTTTAGAGACTGCCGCATTCACTTTAAATAGGGCTCCGTCGAAATCCATTGAGACGACACCATATGAATTATGGTTTGGGAAGAAACCTAAGCTGTCGTTTCTAAAAGTTTGGGGATGCGATGCTTATATCAAGAAACTTCAACCTGAAAAGCTCGAACCCAAGTCAGAAAAATGCGTCTTCATAGGATACCCTAAAGAAACTATTGGGTATACCTTCTACCTCAGATCCGAAGGCAAGATCTTTGTTGCCAAGAATGGATCCTTTCTAGGAGTTTCTCTCGAAAGAAGTAAGTGGGAGGAAAGTAGAACTTGATGAAGTATTACCTCTTGAACCGGAAAATGGCGCAACTCAAGAAAATGTTCCTGAGGTGCCTGCACCGACTAGAGAGGAAGTTAATGATGATGATCAAGATACTTCTGATCAAGCTCCTACTGAAATTCGAAGGTCCACAAGGACACGTTCCACACCAGATTGGTACGGCAACCCTGTCTTGGAAAGCATGTTGTTAGACAACGGTGAACCTTCGAACTATGAAGAAGCGATGGCGGGCCCGGATTCCGACAAATGGCTGGAAGCCATGAAATCCGAGATAGGATCCATGTATGAAAACGAAGTATGGACTTTGACTGACTTGCCCATAGAGCGGCGAGCCATAGAAAATAAATGGATCTTTAAGAAGAAGATAGACGCGGATGGTAATGTGACCATCTATAAAGCTCGGCTTGTCGCTAAGGGTTATCGACAAGTTCAAGGGGTTGACTACGATGAGACTTTCTCACCAGTAGCAAAGCTGAAGTCCGTCCGAATCATGTTAGCAATTGCCGCATTCTATGATTATGAAATATGGCAAATGGATGTCAAAACGGCATTCCTTAATGGTTTCCTTAAGGAAGAATTGTATATGATGCAGCCGGAAGTTTTGTCGATTCTAAGTATGCTAACAAGGTGTGCAAGCTCCAACGCTCGATTTATGGGCTGGTGCAAGCATCTTGGAGTTGGAACATTCGCTTTGATGAGATGATCAAAGCGTTTGGGTTTATGCAGACTTATGGAGAAGCCTGCGTTTACAAGAAAGTGAGTGGGAGCTCTGTAGCATTTCTCATATTATATGTAGATGACATACTTTTGATGGGAAATGATATAGAGCTTTTGGACAGCATTAAGGCCTACTTGAATAAGAGTTTTTCAATGAAGGACCTTGGAGAAGCTGCTTATATATTAGGCATCAAGATCTACAGAGATAGATCAAGACGCCTCATAGGTCTTTCACAAAGCACATACCTTGATAAGGTATTGAAGAAGTTCAATATGGATCAGTCTAAAAAGGGGTTCTTGCCTGTGTTGCAAGGTGTGAAATTGAGCTCAGCTCAATGTCCGACCACGGCAGAAGATATAGAAGAGATGAGTGTCATCCCCTATGCCTCAGCCATAGGTTCTATTATGTATGCCATGCTGTGTACCAGACCTGATGTAAACCTTGCCGTGAGTTTGGTAGGAAGGTACCAAAGTAATCCCGGCAAGGAACACTGGAGAGCGGTCAAGAATATCCTGAAGTACCTGAAAAGGACTAAGGAAATGTTTCTCGTTTATGGAGGTGAAGAAGAGCTCGCTGTAAAAGGTTACGTCGATGCTAGCTTCGACACAGATCTGGATGACTCTAAGTCACAAACTGGATACGTGTATATTTTGAATGGTGGGGCAGTAAGCTGGTGCAGTTGCAAGCAGAGCGTCGTGGCGGGATCTACATGTGAAGCGGAGTACATGGCAGCCTCGGAGGCAGCGCATGAAGCAATTTGGGTGAAGGAGTTCATCACCGACCTAGGAGTCATACCCAATGCGTCGGGGCCGATCAAGCTCTTCTGTGACAACACTGGAGCTATTGCTCTTGCCAAGGAGCCCAGGTTTCACAAGAAGACAAGGCACATCAAGCATCGCTTCAACTCCATTCGTGAAAATGTTCAAGATGGAGACATAGATATTTGTAAAGTACATACGGACCTGAATGTAGCAGATCCGTTGACTAAACCTCTCCCTAGAGCAAAACATGACCACAGTGCAAGTGGGAGACTGTTGGAAATATGCCCTAGAGGCAATAATAAAAGGATTATTATTATATTTCCTTGTTCATGATAATTGTCTTTTATTCATGCTATAATTGTGTTATCCGGAAATCGTCATACATGTGTGAATACTTAGACACCAACATGTCCCTAGTAAGCCTCTAGTTGACTAGCTCGTTGATCAACAGATAGTCATGGTTTCCTGACTATGGACATTGGATGTCATTGATAACGAGATCACATCATTAGGAGAATGATGTGATGGACAAGACCCAATCCTAAACATAGCACAAGATCGTATAGTTCATTTGCTAGAGTTTTCCAATGTCAAGTATCTTTTCCTTAGACCATGAGATCGTGTAACTCCCGGATACCGTAGGAGTGCTTTGGGTGTACCAAACGTCACAACGTAACTAGGTGACTATAAAGGTATACTGCGGGTATCTCCGAAAGTGTCTGTTGGGTTGACACGGATCAAGACTGGGATTTGTCACTCCGTATGACGGAGAGGTATCAGTGGGCCCACTCGGCAATGCATCATCATAATGAGCTCAAAGTGACCAAGTGTCTGGTCATGGGATCATGCATTACGGTACGAGTAAAGTGACTTGCCGGTAACGAGATTGAACGAGGTATTGGGATACCGACGATCGAATCTCGGGCAAGTAACATACCGATTGACGAAGGGAATTGTATACGGGGTTGCTTGAATCCTCGACATCGTGGTTCATCCGATGAGACCATCGAGGAGCATGTGGGAGCCAACATGGGTATCCAGATCCCGCTATTGGTTATTGACCGGAGAGCCGTCTCGGTCATGTCTACATGTCTCCCGAACCCGTAGGGTCTACACACTTAAGGTTCGATGACGCTAGGGTTGTAGAGATATGAATATGCAGTAACCCGAAAGTTGTTCGGAGTCCCGGATGAGATCCTGGACGTCACGAGGAGTTCCGGAATGCTCCGGAGGTGAAGAATTATATATAGTAAGTGCAGTTTCGGCCATCGGGAGAGTTTCGGGGTCATCAGTATTGTACCGGGACCACCGGAAGGGTCCCGGGGGTCCACCGGGAGGGGCCACCCATCCCGGAGGGCCCCATGGGACAAAGTGGGGATGGGAACCAGCCCATAGTGGGCTGGTGCGCCCCCTTAGGCCCACCCCATGCACCTAGGGTTGGAACCCTAGGGGTGGGGGGGCGCCCCACCTTGCCTTGGGGGCTACTCCACCCTTGGCCACCGCCCCCCTAGGAGATCCCATCTCCTAGGGCCGGCGCCCCCCCTAGGGGAGCCTATATAAAAGGGGGGAGGGAGGCGGCAGCTAGAACTTGAGTCTTGGCGCCTCCCTCTCCCCTGCTACACCTCTCTCTCTCTCAGTATACGGCGAAGCCCTGCTGCTGTGACGACCTGCATCCACCACCACGCCGTCGTGCTGCTGGATCTTCATCAACCTCTCCTCCCCCTTGCTGGATCAAGAAGGAGGAGTCGTCACGCTGACCATACGTGTGTTGAACACGGAGGTGCCGTCCGTTCGGCGCTAGGATCTCCGGTGATTTGGATCACGTCGAGTACGTCTTCCTCATCCCCGTTCTTTGAACGCTTCCGCGCGTGATCTACAAAGGTATGTAGATGCAATCCAATCACTCGTTGCTAGATGAACTCATAGATGGATCTTGGTGAAACCGTAGGAAAATTTTTGTTTTCTGCAATGTTCCCCAACAACTACGGCTACCTCAACCGGACTACACTACGGGGGTATCATACCGCATACCTCGTCGGCCATTAAGCCACCCGTCTCCATTCAACATGACCGTTCAATACCCATACATGACTAGCATTTCGGCTTCCGTCGCCTGCCTCATATACCTGTGAAATCTATACCGCGCATACATAACTATGCATTTAAAATACCCTGGGCACCAGTGGAAGCACAATACAGGCGGACCTACAAGCACTCCCATAACCTTCCCTTTTTTCTAACTACTTTTTCTTCTTCCTTTTTTTCTTCTTCCTCTCCACAGGTGGCTCAATGGCTGGCCATGGACTCTATCGAAGTTCAGGTTCGTACACTCACCCAAGGGCTATTTCCGTCAAGGAGTCCCTTCACCGAGGATAGGCGGCGCAGACGTGCGATAGGAGGTCCAAAATAACTTTTTGTAGACCACACTCTCTATTTCGAGCTTGTAAGGTGCCTTTTCCCTCCGCCTTTGACCCCTGGCATGTCAAATAGCCGGGGTTGCAGCTTTGTTATCTATATAAAGCATTGGCACATCACTCAGATCATAGTAAAAATAATCCACTCTTTTCTAAAGAACTGAGTTTTGCCCCTATGGTTGTTTTAAGCATACACGTCGGCATAACTTGCCAGGGGCTCGGTATGGGAACAAACAAGTTGCCAACAAGTCCGAACAACTCTATAGCGTACTTTGGCATCGCGAGTTTGGCCTTATATGCATCAGCTCCGAATCATGTCTTGGGTCAATAGTTGGGTTGCCCGGATCCTGTGCTTGCTATCCTACGTTCCGCTCTATCGGCTAGGGTAGTAAAGGTAGAACTACTGCAATCGTGCTTCCCGTTCACCTGGTTAAGCACCTCAGTACAGAAAGCCAAATACTGAGTGTCATGATGCCGCGAGAGCTGGTCAACCACTCGATGACTTATTGGAATCTTTCGCGATTCCCTTCGTGTCATAAGAAGGACCTCTTTCCGGTCAAATATGTAATTGCATCATATGAATAAGACGCATACATACCAGGGGCTATGTCGTAGACCCACCATAAAACTCCTATGGCTAAGTCAAAGTGTTAACGCCCTATAGTCTGGTTTCCTGGTTCGCCGCATTGACACCTCCTTCACGGACGAAGACGTTGGGTCAAGAGTGATCAGATGCTTTCCTGAACACCCCTGTACTTCCGACGAGGGGGCTGGACCCGACGACTGGAAAACTTTCAGATCATATACAAACGGCCGCAAAGGAGGAACAAAAGCCTTTAGGCAAAATTAAAATATAGACTGATTATAAAAATTGTCTTTTACAATTCACAAAGAGTTCACTCGAACATTATGCCTTTTGAACATTGGCCCTCTATCAAGCGGGAAGCCTCTAAGACGTCCTCAAAATAATGCTCTGGCGCGTGATGGTCCTTCCCCTTGGGTGGACCCTTCGCTGCAACATCGACGGCCTTCATCGTCCCCCAATATGTCTTGACTCGGGTAAAGGCCATTCGTGCACCTTCAATGCACGCCGATCGCTTCACGGCGTCGATACGTGGCACCGCATTAGCAAGCCGCCGCACCAAGCCGAAATAGCTATTCGGAGTCGGCTCAGTCGGCCACAGCCGGAGTATGACGTTCTTCATGGCAGCGCCGGACATCCTATGAAGCTCGGCCCATTGGGACATCTGTTCATTCAGCAGCAGAGAGCATTTTGATGCACCAAACTGTGACCAGAAAAGCTCCTCCGTTGCATATCGCTCGCGAGCTTGGTAAAGCTGCGCCGCATCGGAAGAACTCTTCCGCAGGTCCAAAACACGTCTGGAGAACTCCACACTTGGTTAAGCTGAGCATAATTCGGATCACCGAACTTAGTCTGTAATAAAAAGGGCTTACCAGCCGCAATCTCCCCAGCTTGCAGGATCTCCTCACGGGCCACTCTAGATTTGGACCGCACTTCTTTAGCCTCTCGCAAGGCCTTGTCAAGCTCAACCGTTTTGGCTTTATTCTCCTTTTCTAGGAATTCGCAGTGGCTAGCAACATTTTTCAGTTCGAGTGCCATCATGGATATTTTCTCCTCGCCTTGGCGCCAAGCAGCTTGTTCGGCCTTTAACTCGGCCGATGCCTTTTCGGCAGTCGCACTACTAAACCGGGCCATCTCCTTGGACCGGGCCAGCTGTGCCTGAAGAATCTCAACAGCGGCGGCACTATCTGCAGCTATGCATATTCCAGTATGCAACTTTCAGCATCACACTTATATTACAAACACGTATATGTAAGGATTGCTCCAAATACATACCTTGCGACTTGTCAAGACGCCTATTGATAAGCGCGATATCATTATCCGCTTCATCAATCCTATGTTGCAAATCTGCAACCTCTATAGTTCGGGCAGTTTCCGGGGAGGTCACTGCCTGTGTTTCAATTAGTCATATTATTCCCTGGGCATATCTTTTGATCCTTTGATCGCCTCCCTCAGGAAGCCAATCAGAGTCTCAGGGGCTACTATCTATACATAGGTGTATAAAACACAATCGAAAACATATTACAGTACAAACCTCGAAGCCTCTTAACAGGCCCACGAAGGCCTCATTCAATCCGCTTTTCGTGGATAGGACCTTTTCGACCACCGTGCCCATCAAGGTACGAGGTTCCTTTGAGACGGATGCCTGCTGCAGCATGTTCGTCAGTATATCCGGCGCCTCTGGGTCTCTAGAGGCTGCTGTAGGAGTACAGCCTCCCTTCAAAGGGATCCGTTTATTCATATCCAGCTGTGGGCCGGACCGTTCGGGGCCTTCGTTGTTGGTCCCGGACCTTGGGCCACCAAAGTATCGACTTCGGGTTGTGTCTTCATCATCCCTCGCACCACTTGTTGATCGGGAGAGACCCTCCGCGACGACACCTTGAAGTCGTCTCCGGGAGAAGATCCCCCGAGGAAGAGGATTGTTGAAGAAGGCTGCGTGCCAAACTACAAAAAACATATATTCTAGACGCTACAACAAAGGGACGGGACGTGTTTAAAACACCCTTGTTCACTTATGATTTGACCTGAGGCCTGTCCTCGTCATGGGACTACACGATGATGTTGTCCTCCGAGCCTGAGCCACCCGACGAAGGCATCTTGCCTCACTTAGGAGCCTTTTCCTCCCAATCTTCAGAGGTGGCCCTTTTCTTCCCATGGGGGGAAGAGACGTTGAATTCCCCTTCATTTTTGTCTTCGGACAATGGAATCTTGATTCCCCCGGACACAATGTCTGACACACCTTTGGGATGGGGGCCATCTTTGGTCCTCTCGGCCTTGCCCTCCTTCACAGGCATCTGGTATGGTGCCGGGGCTAGCATCCTTGTTAATACAGGATCTGCTAAACCTTCGGGAAGGGGGGTCGAACACCTAATCAGCTCCGCTTTCTTTATCCAGCCCTGGAAGGAGATCTTTTTCTCGGTAACGTATTATGGCATACTTAAAAAAGGGGTGTCCAGAAGTCAAGTGCTTACCGGGGTATCCAGACGGTTGCAGTCAAGGCTTGTATCCTCAGTAGTGTCTGGACAATGTTTTCGTTTTCCGAAAAACAACTTCCACATCCCTTTGTGTGTCATACTGAAGAAGTGTCGGAGGGTCCATGGTCCTTCTGGATTGAACTCCCACATGCAGAGAGTCCTACGCTGGCATGGTAGGATTCGACGAATCAGCATTACTTGAATCACGCTGACAAAATTGATGTCCCTCTCGAGGAGGGTTCGGATGTGGCCTTGTAGAGTCCGCACTTCATCAACTGATCCCCAATCTAGCCCCTTGTTGGCCCATGATGCAAGCTGTGACAGTGGGCCAGGGCGAAATGTCGGTGCAGCTACCCACTTGGTGTTGCAGGGCTCCGTAACATAAAGCCACTCTCACTACCATTGATTGGAAGTTTCGGTAAAAGAGCCTTTTGGCCAAGGAGTATTGGTGAGCTGGCTGATTACAACACTGCCACACTCCACCTGTTCCCCGTCGACTACCTTTGGTTTCACACTGAAGGTCTTGAGCCATAAGGCGAAGTGTGGGGGGATTCGGAGGAAGGCCTCGCACGTAATGATGAATGCCGAGACATGGAGGAAAGACTCTGGAGCGAGATCATGGAAATCTAGTCCATAATAGAACATTAGCCCACGGATGAAGGGGTGAAGAGCGAACCCAAGCCCTCGAAGGGAGTGTGAGAAGAATACGACCCTCTCGCCAGATCTGGGGGTCGGAATAACCTGTCCTTGAGTAGGAAGCCTGTGGTGGATCTCCGCGGTCAAGTATTTGGCCACCCGAAGCTTTGCAATATCCTCCTCTGTAACGGAGGAAGCCACCCATCGGCCTTGAGGGCTGGGTCCGGACATAATGGGGAAGCTTGAAGCAAAGAACTAGAAACCTTGGGTGCTAGAACTCGCGGTTGGAGAGGCTGGGGAGAAGTTTGGCGTCAAAAAGGACAGCCCTTGGTTCCTTTATAAAGGCATCGGGAATTAAACGCCTCCTCTTGGGCCTGAAAGCCTGCATATTCCTAAGGAATCTTTCCAACAGAATGGTTGGGTTACCCATGCTCGTGTTGATGAGGATCCCGCAATAAGGGGACGCGACCTCTGTTTCGACAGAACGTGCCAATAGCAACTGCGCTTCATACATGGAACGGTGGGACAGGAAACAGTTCGAAAAACCGGGCGAGCGTGACGTCACGTTATAAAGGTTGTCATCAGATTGGACTCGTGGAATATTATATTCTATCCATGGTTGTGTATGGTGTGTGCGTTACAGGTCCGGACATGTTCAATACGGCCGAAGACTATCTTGGAGTTCGGAAGGAGGAACCCGCCTTGCAATGCCGAAGACAGATCTACGCGCCGGATACCTTGTCATTGAAGCGAGGTTCATGGGCTACTGAGGGAGTCCTAGACTAAGGGGTCCTCGGGCGTCCGGCCTGCTAGCCATGGGCCGGACTGATGGAATGTGAAGATTGATACGTCTCCAACGTATCTATAATTTTTGATTGTTCCATGCTATATTATATCCTGTTTTGGACATTATTGGGCTTTATTATACACTTTTATATTATTTTTGGGACTAACCTATTCACCGGAGGCTCAGCCCAGAATTGTTGTTTTTTTGCCTATTTCAGAGTTTCTAGAAAAAGAATATCAAACGAAGTCCAAACGGAATGAAACCTTCGGGAATGTGATTTTCGGAACGAACGTGATCCAGAGGACTTGGACCCTACATCAAGACATCAACCAGGAAGGCACGAGGTAGGGGGCGCACCTACCCCCCCCCCCAGGCGCGCCCTCCACCCTCGTGGGGCCCATGTTGCTCCACCGACGTACTTCTTCCTCCTATATATACCTACGTACCCCCAAACTACTAGATACGGATCCAAAACCCTAATTCCACCGCCGTAACTTTCTGTATCCACGAGATCCCATCTTGGGGCCTTTTCCGGAGCTCCGCCAGAGGGGGTATCGATCATGGAGGGCTTCTACATCAACACCATAGGATCTTCGATGAAGTGTGAGTAGTTTACTTCAGACCTTCGGGTCCATAGTTATTAGCTAGATGGCTTCTTCTCTCTTTTTGGATCTCAATACAAAGTTCTCCCCCTCTCTTGTGGAGATCTATTCGATGTAATCTTCTTTTGCGGTGTGTTTGTTGAGACCGATGAATTGTGGGTTTATGATCAAGTTTATCTATGAACAATATTTGAATCTTCTCTGTATTCTTTTATCTATGATTGGTTATCTTTGCAAGTCTCTTCGAATTATCAGTTTGGTTTGGCCTACTAGATTAATCTTTCTTGCAATGGGAGAAGTGCTTAGCTTTGGGTTCAATCTTGCAGTGTCCTTTCCCAGTGACAGTAGGGGTAGCAAGGCACATATTGTATTGTTCCCATCGAGGATAACAAAATGGGGTTTATATCATATTGCATGAGTTTATCCCTCTACATCATGTCATCTTGCTTAAATCGTTACTCTGTTCTCTTGAACTTAATACTCTAGATGCATGCTGGATAACGATGGATGTGTGGAGTAATAGTAGTAGTTGCAGGTAGGAGTCGGTCTACTTGTCTCGGACGTGATTCCTATATACATGATCATACCTAGATACTCTCATAACTATGCTCAATTCTGTCAATTGCTCAACAGTAATTTGTTCACCCACCGTAATACTTAAGATCTTGAGAGAAGCCACTAGTGAAACCTATGGCCCCCGGGTCTATTTTCCATCATATAATCTTCCAATACTTAGTTATTTCCTTTGGCATTTATTTTACGTTGCATCTTTATTTCTCTTTATCATAAAAATACCAAAAATATTATCTTGTCATATCTATCAGATCTCACTTTCGTAAGTGACCGTGAAGGGATTGACAACCCCTTTATTGCGTTGGCTGCGAGGATTTTATTTGTTTGTGTAGGTGCGAGGGACTCGTGCGTGGCCTCCTACTAGATTGATACCTTGGTTCTCAAAAACCGAGGGAAATACTTATGCTACTTTGCTGCATCACCCTTTCCTCTTCAAGGGAAAACCAACGCAGTGCTCAAGAGGTAGCAAGAAGGATTTCTGGCACCGTTGCCGGGGAGTCTACGCAAAAGTCAACATACCAAGTACCATCACAAACCCTTATCTCCCGCATTACATTATTTGCCATTTGCCTCTCGTTTTCGTCTCCCCCACTTCACCCTTGTTGTTTTATTCGCCCTCTCTCTCTCTCTCAGTCCTCCTTCTCTTTCTCTATTTGCCTCTTTTTGCCCGTTTCTTGTTTGCTTGTGTGTTGGATTGCTTGTTTGTCACGATGGCTCAAGATAATACCAAATTGTGTGATTTTACTAATACCAACAACAATGATTTTATTAGCACTCAGATTGCTCCTCTTACCGATGCTGAATCTTCTGAAATTAATGCTGCTTTGCTGAATCTTGTCATGAAAGATCCGTTTACTGGCCTTCCTAGTGAAGATGCCGCTACCCATCTAAACAACTTTGTTGATTTGTGCAAAAGAAGAAATATGTGGACAATGATATTGTTAAATTGAAGCTATTTCCTTTTTCGCTTAGAGATCGTGCTAAAGCTTGTTTCTTGTCTTTGCCTAAAAATAGTATTGTTTAGTGGAATAAGTGCAAAGATGCTTTTATCTCTAAGTATTTTCCTCCCGCTAAGATCATCTCTCTTAGACACAAATTATGAATTTTAAGCAACTTGATCATGAACACGTTGCACAAGCTTGGGAGAGGATGAAATTAATGATACGTAATTACCCTACACATGGTTTGAATTTATGGATGATTATACAAATTTTTTATGCCGGATTGAATTTTGCTTCTAGAAATCTTTTAGATTCGGCCGCGGGAGGCACTTTTATGGAAATCACTTTAGGAGAAGTTACTAAACTCCTAGATAATATTATGGTTAATTATTCTCAATGGCACACTGAAAGATCTACTAATAAGAAAGTGCATGTGATAGAAGAAATTAATGTTTTGAGTGGAAAGATGGAAGAACTTATGAAATTATTTGCTAATAAAAGTGTTTCTTCTGATCCTAATGATATTCCTTTGTCCACTTTTATTGAGAATAATAATGAATCTATGGATGTGAATTTTGTTGGTAGGAATAATTTTGGTAACAACGCGTATAGAGGAAACTTTAAGCCTAGGCCGTATCCTAGTAATTCCTCTAATAATTATGGTAATTCCTACAACAATTCTTAAGGAAATTTTAATAAGATACCCTATGATTTTAAATCTAATATTAAAGAATTTATTACTTCGCAAAAGAATGTATGCTTTGATTGAAGCAAAATTGCTTAAGATTGATGAGTTGGCTAGGAACGTTGATAGAATTTCTGTTGATGTTGATTCTTTGAAACTTAGATCTATTCCTCCTAAGCATGATACCAATGAGTCTCTCAAATCCATGAGAATTTTCATTGATGAGTGCAAAGAAAGAACCACTAGGATGCGTGCTAAGAAAGATTGCTTTATAAAAGCGTGTTCTTCTAGTTTCCATGATAATAAAGATGAAGATCTAAAAGTTATTGATGTGTCTCTTATTAAATCTTTGTTTTGCAATATGAATCTTGATAATTATGGGACTGAATATGATCCACCTTTACCTAGAAGGCATTCTAAAAATTCAGAGCCTTTAGATCTTGATGCTAAAATTGTTAAAAGTAGGATTGAAGAAGTCAAAACTTTAAATATCAATGAACCCACTATTTGGATTTCAAGGAATTTAATTATGATAATTTCTCTTTGATATATTGTATTTCCTTGTTGCAATCTGTGCTAAATTCTCCTCATGCTTATAGTCAAAATAAAGCCTTTAACCAAACATATCGTTGATGCTTTGATGCAATCTTATGAAGAAAAACTTGAGTTGGAAGTTTCTATCCCTAGAAAACTTTATGATGAGTGGGAACCTACTATTAAAATTAAAATTAAAGAACATGAGTGCTATGCTTTGTGTGATTTGGGTGCTAGTGTTTCCACGATTCCAAAGACTTTGTGTGATTTGCTAGGTTTCCGTGATTTTGATGATTGCTCTTTAAACTTGCACCTTGCGGATTCCACTATTAAGAAACCTATGAGAAGAATTAATGATGTTCTTATTGTTGAAAATACGAATTATGTGCCCGTAGATTTTATTGTTCTTGACATATATTTCAATCCTTCATGTCCTATTATTCTTGGTAGACCTTTCCTTAGAACGATTGGTGCAATTATTGATATGAAGGAAGGGAATATTAGATTACAATTTCCGTTAAGGAAAGGCATGGAACACTTCCCTAGAAAGAAAATTAAATTACCATATGAATCTATTATGAGAGCCACTTATGGATTGCCTACCAAAGATGGCAATACCTACATCTATCCTTGCTATTATGCCTAGCTAGGGGCGTTAAACGATAGCGCTTGTTGGGAGGCAACCCAATTTTATTTTTATTACTTGCTTTTTATCATGTTTAGTAATAAATAATTTATCTAGCCTCTGTTTTGGTTGTGTTTTTTGTGTTTAATTAGTGTTTGTGCCAAGTAGAACCGTTGGGAAGACTTGGGGAAAGTCTTTTTAATCTTGCTGTAAAAAACAGAAACTTTAGCGCTCACGAGGATTGCTGCCATTTTTATTTGGGAAGTGCTATTTAGTTAATTATTTTTGCAGATGATTAATAGATAAATTCCTCACGTCCAGCAATTTATTTTATAAATTTTTGGGTTCCAGAACTTGCGTTAGCTACAGATTACTACAGACTATTCTGTTTTTGACAGATTCTGTTTTTCGTCTATTGTTTGCTTATTAGATGAATCTATGGCTAGTAAAATAGTTTATAAACCATAGAGAAGTTATATTAAAGTAGGTTTAACACCAATATAAATAAAGATTGAGTTCATTACAGTACCTTGAAGTGGTGTTTTCTTTTCTTTCGCTAAGCTCACGAGATTTTCTACTTTAAGTTTTGTGTTGTGAAGTTTTCAAGTTTTGGGTAAAAGATTTGATGGATTATGGAACAAGGAGTGACAAGAGCCTAAGCTTGGGTATTCCCATGGCACCCCAATATAATCTAAGGACACCTAAAATCCAAAGCTTGGGGATGCCCCGGAAGGCATCCCCTGTTTTGTCTACTTCCATCGGTAACTTTACTTGGAGCTATATTTTTATTTACCACATGATATGTGTTTTGCTTGGAGAGTCTTGTATTATTTGAGTATTTATTTGTTAGTTTGCCACAATAATCCTTTTTTTACACACCTTTTGAGAGAGACACACATGATTTGGAAATTGTTAGAATACTCTATGTGCTTCACTTATATCTTTTGAGTTATATAGTTTTTGCTCTAATGCTTCACTTATATCTTTTAGAGCATGGTGGTGGATTTGTTTTATAGAAACTATTGTTCTCTCATGCTTCACTTAAATTATTTTGAGAGTCCTACAAAACAGCATGGTAATTTGCTTTAATTATGTTAGGCATTCAAGATTTTTTTCTTATGAGTGTGTTGAATACTATGAGAAGTTTGATACTTGATAATTGTTTTGAGATATGGAGATGGTGATATTAGAGTTGTGCTAGTTGAGTAGTTGTGAATTTGAGAAATGCTTGTGTTGAAGTTTGTGATTCCCGTAGCATGCACGTATGGTGAACCATTATGTGATGAAGTCGGAGCATGATTTATTTATTGATTGTCCTCCTTATGAGTGGCGGTCGGGGACGAGCGATGGTCTTTTCCTACCAATCTATCCCCCTAGGAGCATGCGCGTAATACTTTGCTTTGATAACTTGTACTTCCTCCGTCACGGTTTAGAAGGCGCGCTTGGAAATTCTCTGTGACCTAGGTGGTTATCTATTGGTTGTGGGATGGGCTAAAAAATAGCATTCACACTACGCATGCATATAGAAATAGTATATCTGAGTACTAATTAGCTACTAGAAATAAATGCAGTGCGCCCTAAACTTTGTCTATTATGGAAACACACACAAATTTAACTGTACCTTCTGAACTGTGACGGAGGGAGTAGATTTTTGCAATAAGTATATGAGTTCTTTATGACTAATGTTGAGTCCATGGATCATATGCACTTTCTTCCTTCCACCATTGCTAGACTCTCTAATACCGCACACCTTTCACCAGTATCATACAACCACCATACCTACCCATCATGGCATTTCCATATCCATTCCAAGATATATTTCCATGCAACTTACCACTGTTCCGTTTATTATGACACGCTCCATCATTGTCATATTGCTTTGCATGATCATGTAGTTGACATTGTATTTGTGGCAAAGCCACCATTCATAATTCTTTCATACATGTCACTCTTGATTCATTTCATATCCCGGTACACCGCCGGAGGCATTCACATAGAGTCATATTTTGTTCTAAGTATTGAGTTGTAATTGTTGAGTTGTAAGTAAATAAAAAAGTGTGATGATCTCATTTTTAGAGCATTGTCCCAAGTGAGGAAAGGATGATGGAGACTATGATTCCCCCACAAGTCGGGATGAGACTCCGCACTAAAAAAAAGAGGCCATAAAAAAAGAGAAAAGGCCCAAATAAAAAAATGAGAGAAAAAGAGAGAACGGACAATGCTACTATCCTTTTACCACACTTGTGCTTAAAAGTAGCACCATGATCTTCACGATAGAGAGTCTCCTATGTTATCACTTTCATATACTAGTGGGAATTTTTCATTATAGAACTTGGCTTGTATATTCCAATGATGGGCTTCCTCAAAATGCCCTAGGTCTTCGTGAGCAAGCGAGTTGGATGCACACCCACTTAGTTTCTTTTGTTGAGCTTTCATATACTTATAGCTCTAGTGCATCCGTTGCATGGCAATCCCTACTCACTCACATTGATATCTATTAATGGGCATCTCCATAGCCCGTTGTTACGCCTAGTTGATGTGAGACTATCTTCTCCTTTTTTTTGTCTTCTCCACAACCACCATTCTATTCCACATAAAGTGCTATGTCCATGGCTCACGCTCATGTATTGCATGAAGATTGAAAAAGTTTGAGAACACCAAAAGTATGAAACAATTGCTTGGCTTGTCATCGGGGTTGTGCATGATTTAAATACTTTTTCTGGTGAAGATAGAGCGTAGCCAGACTATACGATTTTGTAGGGATAACTTTCTTTGGCCATGTTATTTTGAAGAGACATAATTGCTTAGTAAGTATGCTTGAAGTATTATTATTTCTGTGTCAATATTGAACTTTTGTCTTGAATCTTTCGGATCTGAATATTCATACCACAATTAAGAGAATTACACTGAAATTATGCCAAGTAGCATTCCACATCAAAAAATTCTGTTTTTATCATTTCCCTAATCGACGACGAGAAGGAATTAAGCTTGTGGATGCTTGATACGTCTCCAACGTATCTATAATTTTTTATTGTTCCATGCTATATTATATCCTGTTTTGGACATTATTGGGCTTTATTATACACTTTTATATTATCTTTGGGACTAACCTATTAACCGGAGGCCCAGCCCAAAATTGCTATTTTTGCATATTTTAGAGTTTCGCAGAAAAAGAATATGAAACGGAGTCCAAACAAAATGAAACCTTGGGGAACGTGATTTTTGGAACGAATGTGATCCAGAGGACTTGGACCCTATGTCAAGACATCAACCAGGAAGGCATGAGGTAAGAGCGTGCCTACCCCCCAGGCACGCCCTCCACTCTCGTGGGGCCCACATTGCTCCACCGACATACTTCTTCCTCCTATGTATACCTACGTACCCCCAAACTACCAGATACGGAGCCAAAACCCTAATTCCACCGCCGTAACTTTCTGTATCCACGAGATCCCATCTTGGGGCCTTTTTCGGAGCTCCGCCGGAGGGGGTATCGATCACAGAGGGCTTCTATATCAACACCATAGCCTCTCTGATGAAGTGTGAGTAGTTTACTTCAGACCTTCGGGTCCATAGTTATTAGCTAGATGGCTTCTTCTCTCTTTTTGGATCTCAATATAAAGTTCTCCCCCTCTCTTGTGGAGATCTATTCGATGTAATCTTCTTTTGCGGTGTGTTTATTGAGACCGATGAATTGTGGGTTTATGATCAAGTTTATCTAGGAACAATATTTGAATCTTCTCTGAATTATTTTATGTATGATTGGTTATCTTCTCAAGTCTCTTCGAATTATCAGTTTGGTTTGGCCTACTAGATTGATCTTTCTTGCAATGGGAGAAGTGCTTAGCTTTGGGTTCAAACTTGCGGTGTCCTTTCCCAGTGACAGTAGGGGCAGCAAGGCACGTATTGTATTGTTGCCATCGAGGATAACAAGATGGGGTTTATATCATATTGCATGAGTTTATCCCTCTACATCATGTCATCTTGCTTAAAGCGTTACTCTGTTCTCTTGAACTTAATACTCTAGATGCATGCTGGATAGCGGTCGATGTGTGGAGTAATAGTACTAGGTGCAGGCAGGAGTTGGTCTTCTTTTCTCGGACGTGATGCCTATATACATGATCATACCTAGATATTCTCATAACTATGCTCAATTTTGTCAATTGCTCAACAGTAATTTGTTCACCCACCATAATACTTATGCTCTTGAGAGAAGCCACTAGTGAAACCTATGGCCCCCGGGTCTATTTTCCATCATATTAATCTTCCAATACTTAGTTATTTCCTTTGTCATTTATTTTACTTTGCATCTTTATTTATCTTTATCATAAAAATACCAAAAATATTATCTTATCATATCTATCAGATCTCACTTTCGTAAGTGACCGTGAAGGGATTGACAACCCCTTTATTGCGTTGGTTGCGAGGATTTTATTTGTTTGTGTAGGTGCGAGGGACTCGTGCATGGCCTCCTACTGGATTGATACCTTTGTTCTCAAAAACTAAGGGTAATACTTACCCTACTTTGCTGCATCACCCTTTCCTCTTCAAGGGAAAACCAACGCAGTGCTCAAGAGGTAGCAAAGATACGAAGACCGAAGGCTGCACCCGTGTCCGGATGGGACTCTCCTTGGCATGGAAGACAATCCTGGTGATCAAATATGTAGATTCCTTTCTTTGTAACCGAGCTTGTGTAACCCTAGATCCCCCTGGTGTCTATATAAACTGAAGGACTTAATCCAGAGAGGCATGTACATTATCATAACCATACGAGCTAGGCCTTTAGGGTTTAGTCATTACGATCTCGTGGTAGATCAACTCTTGTATTACCCATATTCATCAAGATCAATCAAGCAGGACATAGGGTATTACCTCCATAGAGAGGGCCCGAACCTGGGTAAAACATTGTGTCCCCTGTCTCCTGTTACCATCAACCTTAGACGCACAGTTCGGGACCCCCTACCCTAGATCCGCCGGTTTTGACACCGACAGCGCCTGCTCCGCGGCTGTCATGCACTCGAGTTCCTTCGTCTTCAGGCAATGAATTGGCCAAGTACCTTGCACATCACCTCCAAGACTCTCCGGACTATTTATGTGTGTTGCTGGTGCTGCAACAAGAGATCACAAAAGGTGGACCACAATATGGTCATCCAGGACACACCTTCACTTGAGAGATTACTTGTAGTTGATCAACAAGGTCCAACAAGAATCAATGTCATTTTTGTGCCGAAATTGAAAGTGGTGGGATACTCGTCTGTCAAATACTACAACTTTCAGGTACAACAGTCGCCTTATACCTCTCCTTCTTGATATCAACGTTATTTCTAGTTTTGAAGATGTATGTTCGTCTGTCATCCAGGAAAGCTTCACCCAGACTCTGGGCATAGTGAAGGTCTTGGCACTAGAATCTGTTGGCCCTAACCTGGACCAAGTTGTCAGTTGCCTGAGATGCTTTCCGTGTTTGAAGAAGCTGTATATCGAGGTGATGTTCCTTTCCTATTAAATGTTAACCATAAGGGAGTTCAATTTTTTGCACCTTTTCCCAAGTTTACAATGACAATGTACTACAATTTCTGAAGGAATTTTGGAGGATTTTAGGACATACACCCCCACCCCATATTGGTTGCTTCATTCATATGGTTACAATCATGCATAAGCATTTCTCCTTTGGATTCATCTATACTAGTTTTCTTAGTGAATTTTTCATCCAATCCAACCTCTTGTGAAGAAGGCTACATGTTTCTAGATTGTAATCAAATGCCCATGTTAATCATGCCAGATCTAAGATGGCACGTTGGTGCATTTTACAAATCTTGCAAACCAAATGGGCATGCTGTAGTGTTCAAAACTGCATTTAGGCACTAACATGTTCTCTTCTTTTGCAAATAATAATAGGCCTGGAGGTGGATACTGTTTATATGACAATCACATCGAATGCCAGGATCTGCATCTCTCAAATATTACTTTGAACTCCTACCGAGGGACCTTACTGGAGATTACACTCGCCAGGTTCTTTCTTGCCAGAGCAAAGGTGCTGGGGTACTGAGGTTGAACACGCATTTAATTAGGAAAGATCAATGGTATGATTATCAGAGTCGGCGGGTACTGCAGAGTGGAAGTGCCTCCAAAAATGCCAAACTTCGTATTGGAAGAGCATATGGCAAAGCAATTGGAAGTCATTGTGTCAAACCCATACATGACTTGTCAGTGACTGATCCCTTTTCATAAATCACGCAGCTTGCAATGTTTGAATTTGGGCGTTTTAATCTTTGAATTTGAACCTTGCAATATTTATGCTATTTGTTATATTGAACCGTTTCTATTCTCTTGTCTCAACGCAAACAGTTCATCTGAGTGAACAACATGTCGTATATCGCACACACCTTGATCTGGCTGACCGTTTCTTTTGTGTTGCCTAATCACAAACAGTTCATCCGAGTGAACTGTATCATGTACATCGCACACACCTTGATTTGGCTGACCGTTTCTTTTGTGTTGCCTAATCACAAACAGTTCATCCGAGTGAACCATACGTATGGTGTACATCACGCACACCTTCATCTAGCCGCCCGTTTCTTTTTTTCCTCCTCATCGAAAAGGGTTAATTGAACTAAATAGTATGCCCTGAATCCACACGCAACTAAAATTTGAACCATGTTTGATGCATCCTCCATCGCAAATGTTTTGCACCTTTTTGACGGGATTTTTACACCACCGTTTGCGATTATTGCATCGCACAAAATTTCGTCGAAGGTTCTCTGATCGTAGTGTCGCGTTAGCAGCATCCTGCGGTAGTGCATAGTCAAAGGAATATGTATAAGTCATGAAGAAAGCAATAGCAATAAAACTTATGGATCATTATGCTAAGCTAACGGATGGGTCTTGTCCATCACATCATTCTCCTAATGATGTGTTCCCGTTCATCAAATGACAACTCATGTCTATGGTTAGGAAACATAACCATCTTTGATTAACGAGCTAGTCTAGTAGAGGCTTACTAGGGACACTGTGTTTTGTCTATGTATTCACACATGTATCAACTTTTCAGTTAATACAATTCTAGCATGGATAATAAACATTTTCATGATATATGGAAATATAAATAACAACCTTATTATTGCCTCTAGGCATATTTCCTTCAGTCTCCCACTTGCACTAGAGTCAATAATCTAGTTCACATCGCCATGTGATTTAACACCAATGCTTCACATATTTATGTGATTAACACCCATAGTTCACATCGCCATGTGACCAACACCCAAAGGGTTTACTAGAGTCAATAATCTAGTTCACGTCGCTATGTGATTAACACCCAAAGTGTATTATGGTGTGATCATGTTTTTCTTGTGAGAGAAGTTTAGTCAACGGGTCTACTACATTCTGATCCGTATGTATTTTGCAAATTTCTATGTGTACAATGCTCTGCATGGAGCTACTCTGGCTAATTGCTCCCACTTTCAATATGTATCTAGATCAAGACTTAGAGTCATCCAGATCGGTGTCAAAGCTTGCATCGACGTAACTCTTTACAACGAACTCTTTATCACCTCCATGACTGAGAAATATTTCCTTAGTCCTCTAAGGATAATTTTGACTGTTGTCCGATGATCTACGCCTGGATCACTATTCTACCCCCTTGCCAAACTCATGGCAAGGTACACAGTAGGTCTGGTACACAACATGGCATACTTTATAGAACCTATGGATGAGGCATAGGGAATGACTTTCATTCTCTCCCTATCTTATGATGTGGTCGGGTTTTTTTGAGTCTTTACTCAACTTCACACCTCTTACAATACATGCAAGAAGTCCTTTGACTGATCCATTTTGAACTTCTTCAAAATCTTGTCAAAGTATGTACTCATTGAAAGTCTTATCAAGCGTCTTGATCTATCTCTATAGATCTTGATGCCCAATATGTAAGCAGCTTCACCGAGGTCTTTCATTGAAAAACTCTTATTCAAGTATCCTTTTTATGCTATCCAAAAATTCTATATCATTTCCAATCAACAATATGTCATCCACATATAATATCAGAAATGCTGCAGAGCTCCCACTCACTTTCTTGTAAATACAGGCTTCAACGTAAGTCTGTATAAAACCATATGCTTTGATAATCTTATCAAAGCATATATTCCAACTCTGACATGCTTGCACCAGTCCATAGATGGATTGCTGGAGTTTCCACACTTTGTTAGCACCTTTAGGATTGACAAAACCTTTTGGTTGCATCATATACAACTCTTCTTTAAGAAGTCCATTAAGGAATGCAGTTTTGACATCCATTTGCCAGATTTCATAAAATGTGGCAATTGCTAACATGATTTGGACAAACTTAAGCATCGCTACGAGTGGGAAAATCTCATCGTAGTCAACACCTTGAACTTTTCAAGAACCTTTTGTGACAATTCGAGCTTTGTAGATAGTAACACTACCATCAGTGTATGTCTTCCTCTTGAAGATCCATCTAGTTTCAATGGCTTGCCAATCATCGGGCAAGTCAACCAAAGTCCATACTTTGTTCTCATACATGGATCCCATCTCAGATTTCATGGCCTCAAGCCATTTTGCGGAATCTGGGCTCATCATCGCTTCCTCATAGTTCGTAGGTTCGTCATGGTCTAGTAACATGACTTCCCGAACAGGATTACCGTACCACTCTGGTGTGGAACATACTCTTGTTGACCTACGAGGTCCGGTAGTGTAACTTGATCTGAAGTTTCACGATCATCATCATTAGCTTCCTCACTAGTTGGTGTAGGCATCACAGGAACGGTTTTTTGTGATGAGCTACTTTTCAATTTGAGAGAAGGTACAATTACCTCATCAAGTTCTACTTTCCTCCCACTCACTTCTTTTGAGAGAAACTCCTTCTCTAGAATGGATCCATTCTTAGCAACTAAGATCTTGCCTTCGGATCTATGGTAGAAGGTGTGCCGAACAGTTTCTTTTTGGGTATCATATGAAGACGCACTTCTTCGATTTGGGTTCGAGTTTTATCAGGCTGAAACTTTTTGACATAAGCATCACAACCCCAAACTTTAAGAAACGACAACTTAGGTTTCTTGCCAAACCATAGTTCATACGGTGTCATCTCAATGGATTTACATGGTGCCCTATTTAACATGAATGCAGCTGTCTCTAATGCATAACCCCAAAACGATAGTGGTAAATCGGTAAGAGATATCATAGATCGCACCATATCTAATGAAGTACGGTTATCACGTTCGGACACACCATTACGTTGTGGTGTTCCAGGTGGCGTGAATTGTGGAACTATTCCACATTGTTTTAAATGAAGGCCAAACTTGTAACTCAAATATTCACCTCCACGATCAGATCGTAGAAACTTTATTTTCTTGTTATGATGATTTTCCACTTCACTCTGAAATTCTTTGAACTTTTCAAATGTTTTAGAGTTGTGTTTCATTAAGTAGATATAACCATATCTGCTCAAATCATCTGTGAAAGTTAGAAAATAACGATACCTGCCGCGAGCCTCAACACTCATCGGACCACATACATCGGTATGTGTTATTTCCAATAAGTCAGTGGCTTGCTCCATTGTTTCGGAGAATAGAGTCTTAGTCATATTTCCCATGAGGCATGGTTCGCAAGCATCAAATGATTCATAATCAAGTGATTCCAAAAGCCCATCTGCATGGAGTTTCTTCATGCGCTTTACACCAATATGACCTAAACAGCAGTGCAACAAATATGTTGCACTATCATTATCAACTTTGCATCTTTTGGCATCAATATTATGAATATGTGTATCACTACGATCGAGATTCAATAAACCATTTACATTGGGTGTATGACCATAGAAGGTTTTATTCATATAAATAGAACAACAATTACTCTTTGACTTAAATGAATAACTGTATTGCAATATACATGATCTAATCGTATTCATGCTCAACGCAAACACCAAATAACATTTATTTCAGGTTCAACACTAATCCCAAAGGTAGAGGGAGTGTGCAATGGTGATCATATCAACCTTGAAATCACTTCCAACACACATCGTCACTTCGCTCTTAAATAGTATCTGTTCATTCTGCAACTCCTGTTTTGAGTTACTAATCTTAGCAACTAAACTGGTATCAAATACCTAGGGGCTACTATGAACACTAGTAATGCACACATCAATAACCTGTATATCAAATATACCTTTGTTCACTTTGCCATCCACTACTGCAGGATGTTGCTAATGCGACACTACGATCGGATACCCTTCGACGAAACTATGTGCGATGCAATTATCACAAATAGTGGTGTAAAAAACGTCAAAAAAGGTGCAAAATGTTTGTGATGATGGATGCATCAAACACGGTTTGGATTTTAGTTTCATGTGCGATGCAGGGCATATAGTTCAGTTCAATTAACTATTTTGGATGAGGAGGAACAAAAGAAACGGGCAGCCAGATGAAGGTGTGTGCGATATATAGCATACAGTTCACTCGGATGAACTATTTGTGATTAGGCAACACAAAAGAAACGGTTAGATAGATCAAGGTGTGTGCGATATACAGCATGCGGTTCACTCGGATGAACTGTTTGTGTTGAGACCAGAGAACAGAAACGGTTCAATATATCAAGATGTGTGTGATACGCGACAAACAGGTGTGTAATCAGAAATGTGTGCGAAGACCGATAATGACACACATGATTGCTTCTAATAAGACGTATGTTATATGCTCTGTCTACACAACATCTATTGGCCATTGGGGGACGGGCGGTCATCCAGATATGTGATATGCTCTGTCTACACAACATCTCTTAATTTAACCTCGAGGTCCTTATTTTTTATTTTTTTTATTTTTTAACACATGTTAAAGAAGGTCTACCACATTACTTTTTTGACAATGTGCGATACGTGGCATACATTTGATCCATCCGACTTGTTTGTGATGGAATAAGCCGTGTGTGTTGTGGGCAAATGCTTGCTAGTATTCAACCGTTTGCGATTGATGAATTCATCACCGACGGGTTCCCTAGTGTGGTCCGTGTTCATCTGATCATCATCTACTTCTTGTGCTAGCTCGATGTTCCTTCTATGCTAAGTTTTCATTAATTGATGGCATTTTATGAACACGCCATTGTTTCCTGCCCTTTTCTCACCTGTTTCCCGCCACCCAGCGATATTGCACATAAACTTAGGCGACGCACGATGCACGGAGGCGACAAGCGCAACCCATAGCACATCCACCTTTTCCAAGCATGCCAACCCACCAAAGTGTTGCCTCTGCCATCAACCTCATCGACGAGGAAAACGAGCAGGTGCCACGGCCTGTCGAGGCCGAGGCGCTCCTCGACAATGTGATGGAAGACGCCATGATGCACGTGATCGCCAGGGTTGAGCAGACCTTTGGAGCATGGCGCTTGAGCATCACAGATCAAGATAGGCATGTCAGCACCGACAGGCTGCAACTCGTCACACAACATGATCGATGGCGTGCCACAGAGCAAGCTAGGCGCGTCCGCGCCAATAGGCTGGGGCTCGCAGCACGGCGAGACCGTTGGAGCATCGCAGAGCGAGAGGTGCGGCGCGCCGCACAGCAAGAGCGGATCCATCGGTGCTTGCCTGTTGTCGACACGGTGTCACAGCTGGGTACACGTCCCGTCAGTACCCCCATTCCTCGCCAGGAGTGGGCAGAGGCCCTCAGCGCCGTACTTGCACTAGAGGTCGGCCACGTCGTACTTGCACTGGATGCCCGCCGCGTTGTTCGCATGGGTGGCGTCGTTCGCCTTGTACGCCGCCCACTAGATGCCAACGCGCTGGTCCGTAGGCTCAACCGCCTCCTTGGCCTAGGTGTCCACCTGGGTGCAGTAAAGGAACATGGCCATCGCATCCTCGAGCTGGTGATCTTCGATGAAATAGCCAACTTGGAGCTCGAGATTGCGCTCCAGATGTACCGTGAGCGTGTCGATCGCTTGGACGAATGCCTGC
The DNA here is from genome assembly GCF_018294505.1 of Triticum aestivum. Taxonomy (NCBI): domain Eukaryota; kingdom Viridiplantae; phylum Streptophyta; class Magnoliopsida; order Poales; family Poaceae; genus Triticum; species Triticum aestivum. Next base: position 89,291,164 of record NC_057803.1, on the reverse strand, counting down.
ATGAGTTTAGGCAGAGCTAAGAGCTACCCTAGGCAAGGGTTGCTGGTCATGGTCTCATGGACGCGTTTTATTTTGTTGAGTCATTTCAATGTGGATAGCTATGTATTCACAGGAATCATAGTATTGCTTTGTTTATTCCTCTGTTTCAATGTGTGTACTCTAGCTGTTTTCCATTCTTATATGTTCCGTTTCAATGTGTGTGTATACGCTTTCCATTCTGTATATGTGGATGATAACAGCTAGATTCAAATTAGTATACAAAAACAGATAGAAAATGGAATTCATAATATATATATCAATTGTTCATTAGTTCATCACAGAATATATATATATATATAATATCATCACATATACATGATGATACTTAACTACTAGGTACAATGCATAAAATTGAAAACAAACAATACTAAAACTAATAATCCCTCCTGGGGCCAGTATTCTGGCAGCCCCACGCCGGCAGCTCCCTGGTGTGTGTCATCTTCCAAGTGCAGAGGCACTACTCCGCCTCCTCCGCCTCACAGCTTGACCTACCGATCTGCCTCTTGCTGGCGGACGCGCGCGAACAATCTTGCCATTTTGTTGGGCGCCCACCAGAGCTCCTCGTCGGTGGCACACTGGAGCTTATCGGCCCACCTCCACACAGCGACGAGGCGCCCATCGCTAATGAACTTCCTCGCGAAGTACCCATCTTCATACACCTCCTTAGAACAACGACGCGCCCGCCCCCAAAGCTCCGTCGCCTCCTTTTTCCAGGCGGCATCACGGGCTTCACAGGCCGCCTGGTACCTGCCTTCCTCCTCCGCCATCTCCTTCTGGAACACCACTTGCCTGGCTTTCTCAGCCGGCGGCAGTGACTTCCACAGGCAAAGATTGTACTGGCCCCAAAACCAATCCAGAGTTGGGGGGTCCAACGCAACCTCGTCCGGCGGCGCGTAGGGGTCCTCGTCGCTGCTATTCGAGTGAGCGACCTCGGGGGGCGACCACTCCTCGTCGGCGCGTGGGCAGACAAGCGGCGCCACGGCAAAGATTTGAGAGAGAGAGAGAGGGAGGGCGACCAAGGGGAGGATGTAGATGAGAATGCAGGCGGGACGACGTGAGCAAGGTAGTATTTATTGGCGGCCGAAATCTCGATTGACGGGGACAATACACACGCCGGTCGCCGGAATTTACGAGTGCTGTAGTTTGAATTACACAAGATTCCCGCATCAAAATCCGTGTGTGAACATAATAGCCAAAATCCGTGTGTGAACATAATAGCTGACTGTTTCCAACGTAGAACCGTGTGTGATTAATTATCCTCGCCACTCACCTACCAAACTTCGAGCCATGAGATAGTGTCTTACCAGATCTTTACATTTTCATTTTTGAACACCAGATATTTACATCGTCTGATGAATTTTTAACTCGCACACAAGTACACAAAAATATGATTTTCAAACCGTTGTGGTTAGGCGTTGCATGTAGATGTAGTTCAAATTTGAATTACATTCATTAAAAGGCTAGAAAATCACTTAAATGTATTTAAAAGGTAAAATGACCCATGAAATTTTCCAAATTTTCACATGACAGTTGTATTAGTGCACATTAAATGTAGAAAAAATTGAAGGCCGTAAGAGGAAGCTATCTCCCGTTCGTCATCAAACATGCATTGTTCCCACTTGGAACAGCGAACCTTCTAGTGAGTTGCTCCGGTTTGTGAGGGGTGTGTGTCCAAACTTTAGTCAAATAGAACAATTTATTTACCACACGATCTTGGTGGCATGACATTAAATCAAGCAAGGTTTCATGTTTTTCTGATCATTTTTTAATTTTCTGGAATTAAAATGCGATGGCACTCCATGCATGTGCCCATGCCATGAGACCAATATGTTTGAAAATTCCTTCTAATTTACTGCACATGGAATTAACTTGCACACAAGTACATGAATATGATTTTTTAATCCGTTTTGGTTATGCGTTGCATGTAGATGTAGTTCAAATTTGAATTACAGTCATTAAATGGCTAGAAAATCACTTAAATGTCTTTAAAAGGTCAAATGAACACTAGAATTTTCCAAAATTTCACATTATAGTTGTAGTAGTGCACGTTAGACGTAGAAAAATTGAAAGCCGTAAGAGGAAGCTATCTCCCGTTCGTCATCAAACATGCATTGTTCCCTCTCGGAACCACAAGCCTTCTAGTGAGTTGCTCTGGTTTGTGAGGGTGTGTGTCCAAACTTTCATCGAACATGCCAATTTTTTTACCACATCATCTTGGTGGCATGACATTACATCAAGCAAGGTTTCATGTGTTTCGGATTTTTTTTTAATTTTTTGGAATTAAAATGTCATGTCACTCCATGCATACATATGCATGTGTCCATGTGGTGAGACAAATATGTTTGAACATTTCTTCTAATTTACTGCACATGGAATTAACTCACACACGAGTATACAAATATGATTTGTCAAACATTTTGGTTAGCCGTTGCATGTAGATGTAGTTCAAATTCGAATTGCGGTCATTAAATGGCTAGAAAATCACTTAAATGTCTTTAAAAGGTCAAATGACCCCTAGAATTTTCCATAATTTCACATTACAGTTGTGGTAGTGCACGTTAGATGTAGAAAAAAAAATTGAAGGCCGTAAGAGGAAGCTATCTCCCGTTCGTCATCAAACATGCATTGTTCCCTTTTGAAACCATGAGCCTTCTAGCGAGTTGCTCCGGTTTGTGAGGGGTGTGTGTCCAAACTTTTGTCAAACATGCCAATTTTTTACCACATCATCTTGGTGGCATGACATTACATCAAGCAAGGTTTCATGTGTTTCTGATATTTTTTTAATTTTTTGGAATTAAAATGCCATGTCACTCCATGCATACATATGCATGTGTGTCCATGTCGTGAGACAAATATGTTTGAAAATTCCATCTAATTTACTGCATATGGCATTAACTCGCACACAAGTACACAAATATGATTTTTCAAACCGTTATGGTTAGCCGTTGCATGTAGATGTAGTTCAAATTTGAATTACGGTCATTAAATGGCTAGAAATCACTTAAGTGTCTTTAAAGGGTGAAATGACCCCTAGAATTTTCCAAAATTTCACATTGCAGTTGTAGTAGTGCATGTTAGACGTAGAAAAGAATTGAAGGCCGTAAGAGGAAGCTATCTCTCGTTCGTCATCAGACATGCATTGTTCCCTTTTGAAACCACGAGCCTTCTAGCGAGTTGCTCCGGTTTGTGAGGGGTGTGTGTCCAAACATTCGTCAAACATGCCAATTTTTTTTCCACGTCATCTTGGTGGCATGAAATTACATCAAGCAAGGTTTCATGTGTTTCTGATATGTTTAAATTTTTTGGAATTAAAATGACATGTCACTCAGTGCATACATATGCATGTGTGTCCATGTCGTGAGACAAATATATTTGAAAATTTCTTCTAATTTAATGCACCTGGAATTAACTCGCACACAAGTACACAAATATGATTTTTCAAACCATTATGGTTAGCCATTGCATGTAGATGTAGTTCAAATTTGAATTACTGTCATTAAATGGCTAGAAAATCACTTAAATGTCTTTAAAAGGTCAAATGGCCCCTAGAATTTTCCAAAATTTCACATTACAGTTGTATAGTGCATGTTAGAGGTAGAAAAAAAATTGAAGGCCGTAAGAGGAAGCTATCTCCCGTTCGTCATCAAACATGCATTGTTCCCTTTGGGAACCACGAGCCTTCTAGTGAGTTGCTCCGGTTTGTGAGGGGTGTGTGTCCAAACTTTCATCAAACATGCCAATTTTTTACCACATCATCTTGGTGACATGACATTACATCAAGCAAGGTTTCATGTGTTTCTGATATTTTTTTCATTTTTTGGAATTAAAATGCCATGTCACTCCATGCATACATAGGCATGTGTGTCCATGTCGTGAGACAAATATGTATGAAAATTCCTTCTAATTTACTGCACATGGAATTAACTCGCAAACAAGTACACAAATATGATTTTTCAAACCTTTATGGTTAGCCGTTGCATGTAGATGGAGTTCAAATTTGAATTACGGTCATTAAATGGCTAGAAAATCACTTAAATGTCTTTAAAAGGTCAAATGACCGCTAGAATTTTCCAAAATTTCACATTACAGTTGTAGTAGTGCATGTTATACATAGAAAAAAATGAAGGCCGTAAGAGGAAGCTATCTCCCGTTCGTCATTAAACATGCATTGTTCCCTCTCGGAACCACGAGCCTTCTAGTGAATTGCTCCGATTTGTGAGGGGTGTGTGTCCAAACTTTCATCAAACATGCCAATTTTTTACCACATCATCTTGGTGACATGACATTACATCAAGCAAGGTTTCATGTGTTTCTGATATTTTTTTCATTTTTTGGAATTAAAATGCCATGTCACTCCATGCATACATAGGCATGTGTGTCCATGTCGTGAGACAAATATGTTTGAAAATTCCTTCTAATTTACTGCACATGGAATTAACTCACACACAAGTACACAAATATGATTTTTCAAACCGTTATGGTTATCCGTTGCATGTAGATGTAGTTCAAATTTGAATTACGGTCATTAAATGGCTAGAAAATCACTTAAATGTCTTTTAAAGGTCAAATGACCCCTAGAATTTTCCAAAATTTCACATTACAGTTATAGTAGTGCACGTTATACATAGAAAAAAATGAAGGCCGTAAGAGGAAGCTATGTCCCGTTCGTCATCAAACATGCATTGTTCCCTCTCGGAACCACGAGCCGTCTAGTGAGTTGCTCCGATATGTGAGGGGTGTGTGTCCAAACTTTCATCAAACATGCCAATTTTTTTACCACATCATCTTGGTGGCATGATAGTACATCAAGCAAGGTTTCATGTGTTTCTGATTTTTTTTTATTTTTTGGAATTAAAATGGCATGTCACTCCATGCATACATATGCATGTGTCCATGTCGTGAGACAAATATGTTTGAACATTCCTTCTAATTTACTGCACATGAAATTAGCTCACACACGATTACACAAATATGATTTTTCAAACTGTTACGGTTAGCGGTTGCATGTAGATGTAGTTCAAATTTGAATTACGGTCACTAAATGGCTAGAAATCACTTAAGTGTCTTTAAAGGGTGAAATAACCCCTAGAATTTTCCAAAATTTCACATTACAGTTGTAGTAGTGCATGTTAGACGTAGAAAATAATTGAAGGCCGTAAGAGGAAGCTATCTCTCGTTCGTCATCAGACATGCATTGTTCCCTTTTGAAACCACGAGCCTTCTAGCGAGTTGCTCCAGTTTGTGAGGGGTGTGTGTCCAAACTTTCATCAAACATGCCAATTTTTTACCACATCATCTTGGTGGCATGACATTACATCAAGCAAGGTTTCATGTGTTTCTGATATATTTTTTATTTTTTGGAATTAAAATGGCATGTCACTCTATGCATACATATGCATGTGTCCATGTCGTGAGACAAATATGTTTGAAAATTCCTTCTAATTTACTGCACATGGAATTAACTCGCAAACAAGTACACAAATATGATTTTTCAAACCGTTATGGTTAGCCGTTGCATGTAGATGTAGTTCAAATTTGAATTACGGTCATTAAATGGCTAGAAAATTACTTAAATGTCTTTAAAAGGTCAAATGACCCCTAGAATTTTCCAAAATTTCACATTACACTTGTAGTAGTGCACGTTAGATGTAGAAAAAAATTGAAGGCCGTAATAGGAAGCTATCTCCTGTTCGTCATCAAACATGCACTATTCCCTCTCGGAACCATGAGCCTTCTAGTGAGTTGCTCCGATTTGTGAGCGGTGTGTGTCGAAACTTTCGTTAAACATGCCAATTTTTTACCACATCATCTTGGTGGCATGACATTACATCAAGCAAGGTTTCGTGTGTTTCTAATATTTTTTTAATTTTTTGGAATTAAAATGTCATGTCACTCCATGCATACATATGCATGTTTCCATGTCGTGAGACAAATATGTTTGAATATTCCTTGTAATTTACTGCACATGGAATTAACTCACACACGATTACAGAAATATGATTTTTCAAACAGTTATGGTTAGCCATTGCATATAGATGTATTTCAAATTTGAATTACGATCATTAAATGGCTAGAAAATCACTGAAATGTCTTTAAAAGGTCAAATGACCCCTAGAATTTTCCAAAATTTCACATTATAGTTGTAGTAGTGCATGTTATACATAGAAAAGAATTGAAGGTCATCAGAGAAAGCTATCTCCTATTCGTCATCAAACATGCATTGTTCCATTTCGAAACCACGAGCCTTCTAGCGAGTTGCTCCGATTTGTGAGGGGTGTGTGTCCAAACTTTTGTCAAACATGCCAATTTTTTACCACATCATGGTGGCAAGATATTACATCAAGCAAGGTTTCATGTGTTTCTGATTTTTTTATTTTTTGGAATTAAAATCCCATGCCACTCCATGCATACATATGCATGTCTGTCCATGTTGTGAGACAAATATGTTTGAAAATTCCTTCTAATTTACTGCACATGGAATTAACTCGCACAGAAGTACACAAATATGATTTTTCAAACCGTTATGGTTAGCCATTGCATGTAGATGTAGTTCAAATTTGAATTACAGTCATTAAATGGCTAGAAAAACACTTAAATGTCTTTAAAAGGTCAAATGACCCCTAAATTTTTCCAAAATTTCACATTACAGTTGTAGTAGTGCATGTTAGACGTAGAAAAAATATTGAAGGCCGTAAGAGGAAGCTATCTCCCATTCGTCATCAAACATGCATTATTCCCTCTCGGAACCACGAGCCTTCTAGTGAGTTGCTCCAGTTTGTGAGGGGTGTGTGTCCAAACTTTCATCAAACATGCCAATTTTTTTACCACATCATCTTGGTGGCATGACATTACATCAAGCAAGGTTTCATGTGTTTCTGATATATTTTTTATTTTTTGGAATTAAAATGGCATGTCACTCTATGCATACATATGTATGTGTCCATGTCGTGAGACAAATATGTTTGAACATTCCTTCTAATTTACTGCACATGGAATTAACTCACACACGAGTACACAAATATGATTTTTCAAACCGTTATGGTTAGCCGTTGCATGTAGATGTAGTTCAAATTTGAATTACGGTCATTAAATGACTAGAAAATCACTCAAATTTCTTTAAAAGGTCAAATGACCCCTAGAATTTATCAAAATTTCACATTACAGTTGTAGTAGTGCACGTTAGACGTAGAAAAAAAATTGAAGGACGTAAGAGGAAGCTATCTCACGTTCGTCATCAAACATGCATTGTTCCCTCTCGGAACCACGAGCCTTCTAGTGAGTTGCTCCGGTTTGTAAGGGGTGTGTGTCCAAACTTTTATCAAACGTGCCAATTTTTTACCACATCATCTTGGTGGCATGACATTACATCAAGCAAGGTTTCATGTGTTTTTGATTTTTTTTAATTTTTTGGAATTAAAATGCCATGTCACTCCAGGCATACATATGCATGTGTGTTCATGTCATGAGACAAATACGTATGAAAATTTCATCTAACTTACTGCACATGGAATTAACTTGCACACAAGTACACAAATATGATTTTTCAAACCGTTATGGTTAGCCGTTGCATGTAGATGTAGTTCAAATTTGAATTACGGTCATTAAATGGATATAAAATCACTTAAATGTCTTTCAAAGGGCAAATGACCCCTAGAATTTTCCAAAATTTCACATTACAGTTGTAGTAGTGCACGTTAGACGTAGAAAAATTGAAGGCCTTACGAGGAAGCTATCTCCCGTTCGTCATCAAATGTCGGGACCCCGACTCAATGCCACATCGATCTAGCATGTAACACCTCATATCACTTTGCGGCCTCACGCACGGTATCCCCACGGGTGTCGCCTTACCTCTGCCCGGGACCGTTTGCGTCTTTTGGCACACATATATGATGGTGTCGCTAGCATCCATATGATAAAGAGCCCGGGCTGACATGGCTAGTCGTAAACCCAAAGTGGCACTAACTTACAGGGACAGGCATCCATGACCCAGCATCGAACGTGTCGGTCATCAGCGAGTGAATCCAGGCTGTAGCACTGGGCTAACAGGACTCCGGTGAACCGGGCTGTAGCGGGCTAACAGGACTCCGGTATTCATCGCGTGACATTTCCCCGAAGGGACAGACACAGGATCGAAGAAGGACACATGCCGGCCAGCCTAAGTGTTCCGGAGCAGTAGCAAGCTACCAGGGCTCAGTGGAAGCACTAGGAGACATTTCCTGGTAAGAGAGGCTACTAAGAATAAACAACTAGATAGTCAGATCCCACACATAGCAATACACATTACACGTACGCATAACATGCAAGTATGTGATGTACAACATGGCATCACAGCATAACTTAACAATCATATAGATAAAGGCTCAGAAGAGCCATCATAGCATTTATCACAAATAGGGGTCACATGACCCAACATTCAGAGCAATCAAGCAACAAACGGAAGCATTACATGTCTGAGTACAGACATCTATAAATGAAAAAGGCTGAAAGCCTGACTATCTACAACGTCCGATCAAGATCGTAGCTGAGGTACAAGCTACTAGTCGAAGTCCATGAGAACACTATTAAGACCGAAGTCTCCGCTGCAAAAGCATAAATAAAGCAACATGAGTACAAAGGTACTCAGCAAGACTTACATCAGATCCTATCATACATGCATTTGTATCAAGAGGGTAATGTGGGGTTTAGTTGCAGCAAGCCAGCTTTGACTCTGTGGCTATCCTGTTCTACGACTACCAGAAACTCTTGAGGTGATATGGCGCACACGAGTCCACTAATCACCACACAATACACTACTATGGGTTCATTCCCGTCTCCCTACGAGAAGGCCATCCATAGTACTCACACTTGTCTTCAGCATTTTAGAGTATCCACTTCAAGTTGTCTATGTACCATGTAAGCATCCAAGAAGTCCATAACCGCGGACCCGGCTATTCGAATAGATCATGTTAACCCTGCAGGGGTGTACTTCTTCACACACGCTCTCGCCACTTACCGCCATGTACACGTCATGTATCTCGGCAACCTTCAAGCGGAAGCCTGGCGAGGGTGTCGGCCACGACCTGACTAACCACACAAGACTCTAATCCAGGTTTATCGCCTATTCGGGTTCCATCCGCAAGGAGATCCGGCCGGGGTGTCGCTCACGGCCCCAAACGATGTGAGCAGGGTTCCGAAGCCCACCATCCGGGTGCCACTTGGTACACCGTGCCACCTGTGCCTAGTCTATCCCAAGCCCACCCTGCCGGGTGCCACCTGGTAGAAAAATAGCACTACCTACAAACACCAGAAACTAGTTGCGACTCCTGGACAGAGATCAAGTCGGTTAATAAGTCGAGAGGGCTTGGAGCGCCCGGAGCCCAATGTGTGGTAGTATCGAGTCATTGGACAACATACATAGAACTCGGTGCTTAAGGACGGTTCCAGTGAGACAACCCACCATGTACTCCTACATGGCCTCTCACCGCTACCTTTACCAAATCGTGTTCACACACTTAACTCTCAGCACCAGAACATATCGTGACACTCCAATTCATTCCCAATGAATCAGACCTGACACAACTCTAAGCAATAGCAGGCATAGTATGGTAGGAACACAACATGGCTCAATCAACTCCTACACATGCTAGTGGGTTTCAACTATTTACTATGGCAATGACAGGTCATGCAGAGGAATGGGTTCAACTACCGCAGCACAAAGTAGCAGATGAATCGTTGTTGTTCTAATGCAATAACTGAGAGCAGGAGCGAGAGAGTAGGGTTTTATCGAAATGATCAAGGGGGTTTGCTTGCCTGGTAGATCAACAAGGAAGGCACTGCTTCATAGACAGGCACTCTGGAACGGACTCCAGAGCAGGACCTATCGAGAAGGAACGGTGCCAACAATCAAAACACAAGCATATGCAACACAATGATGCATGAACATGGCATGAAGATGTGATGCTGATTGTGCTAATGCAACTAGTACGCATTTGGTTTGAAGTCCATTTGAACCATAAGCTCAAATGCATCTCCAAAGTAAGCTCTTATATATGCCATAATGTGTTTTCCCATATTCAGCATATATAAGTTGGTTTTTCATGCATGAAACTAGTACAGATGGAAATATTGCATTTTTCTGATAATTTTTCATATATAAATTATTTTAATCTGAGCTACGGTTGAATTGATATGAATTTTTGGAGTTTAAATCAATTTCTGGAATTTCCTGATTTATTATAATTCCAGAAAATATATATTATTGCGTCAGCATGACGTCAGCACGACGTCAGCAGTCAACTGCGGCTGACTGGGGTCAAACCTGACGTGTGGGGTCCACACGTCAGTGACAGGGGGTTAAACAGGGTTAGATTAACTTAATTAACAGATTAGGGGGGGTCGGGCCCACTGGTCAGTGTTAGTGGCTAATTAGGTTTAGTTATTTTTTTAACTAAAATTAGCAAGGCCTGGCCCCACTAGTCAGCGACCCTGGGGGGTCAAATCCCAGGTCAAACAAGTCAAACCCGCCGGCGGTTAGTCGCCGGCGAGGCCTGAACGCGACGGAGGGCTGCGGAATCGTCGCTCCGGCGACCAATCGCGCGGCGGAGAGCACCTACGCGAAGCCCAGGCTCGCGCGCATCCAGTGGCGCCCTCTGTTTCACCGGAGACGGTCTATATCGCCGGCGGCGACCACTTGGGCGGCGACCGGAGTTCGGGATAGCGCGGGCGTGGGGCTGCAGCTCGCGTTCGAGCGAACGGAGGGCACAGGCGGTAGCTACGAGGCAGCAGGAGCACGTCGAGCTACTACGCGAGGCGGAGGTGCTCGGGGGGCACGGAGCTCGCCGGCCATGGCGGACGGCGGCTTCGGGCGCTCGCGGGGCAACGGCTACAGGGCATGCGCGAGAGAGAGAGGTGAGGGGAAAGGAAGAGGGGCTCATGGCGGACTCGCAGAGCAGGCCGGTGTGCTCGGGGACGTCCTGCGTCCGGCGAATCGACGGCGATGACGGCGAGGTCGATCTCCAGCGTCGGTGGTGAAGAAGACAACGGCGTCGGCGATGGAGCGCGTCCGGAGGTGCGTGGCTTGACGAGGAGGTAGAGGGGGTCGTGGCAGAGCTGGGAAGCGTGTTGGGGAGGCGAGGGGAGGCCGGTGGCCACGGCAACGGCGAGCGGCGGCGGCGATGGCGCTCGGGTGTGCGAGGGAGAGAGCAGGGGGAGAGGAGGAGGGCGAGGGAGAGTGCGAGAGAGGTCGGGGTGGCTGCGTGGCGTCTCCGGGGCATCCAGACGAGGAGGGGAGAGGGCAGGCAGGCAGAGAGGCTGGTGGCGTGGCGCGGTGGCGCGCGCGCGTGCCGGGCACGCTCCCCTCCCTCTGTCGAGGACGAAGACGACAGAGGAGGAGGCGGGCTGGGCCGCCTGCTGGCTGGGCCGGCCTGCTGCTGCTGGGCCAGAGGCGCCAGGCAGAAGCCCAGGTAAGGTTTTTCCTGTTTTATTTTTGTTTTCTAATTTTTCTGACATTTGTTCTGATTTAATAATAATACTAAATCAATTTATTTACCTATGCCAATTTTTGCAGGGGCTAACTATATTATTCCAGAGCTCCTTTATAAATGGCATAATTTTTGGACATATATTAATATATATATAACTAATATATTTCCAATGCAAATATTTATGCATTAATTCCAAATGCCCAAAATAAATACCTATGAGCTCTTAAAAATATTGGTTTGATTTTTATCTCTGTCCAATATTTTCAGAGAGCAACATGAGCATTTTCTTGGACCCTTTTGGAGAAATTTTTATTTGGGTCATTTTCAAAAATGATTCTGAGGGTTCCACCAATCCTCATTTCAAATTTAAATGAAAATTTAAACATGATGCACAAATGACTAGCTAGTCTAGGTCATACCAGAACTAGGGATGTGACAACTCTCCCCCACTTGAAAGAATCTCGTCCCGAGATTCAGGGGTCGACGGAAAGAAAGCGGGATACTCCAGTCGAAGACGATCTTCTCGCTCCCAAGTGGCTTCTCTCTCAGAATGATGAGACCACTGAACTTTGAGAAACTTGATGTTCTGACGTCGGTTAACACGCTCGGCTTGATCAAGAATGCGAACCGGGTACTCTCGGTATGTGAGGTTATCTTGGAGATCAAGCGTTTCGTGGTCCACTCCGCGGATGGGATCCGAGAAGCAACGCCTGAGTTGAGAGACGTGGAAGACATCATGAACTCGAGAAAGATGTGGGGGTAGTTCCAATTGGTAGGCAACCTCTCCTCGTTTAGTGAGAATACGAAAAGGACCAATGTAACGAGGAGCCAACTTGCCCTTGATACCGAAACGATGGGTACCCTTCAAAGGAGTAACCCGAAGGTAAGCTTGGTCGCCAATTTCATAAGTCATATCCTTATGATGACGATCGTACTGGCTCTTCTGACGAGACTGGGCTGTTTTCAAATTCTCACGAATGATGCGAATTTGCTCTTCTACCTCCTGGATCATATCCGGTCCAAAGAATTGTCTTTCACCGGTTTCTGACCAGTTCAAAGGTGTTCGACATCTTCGTCCATAGAGAACTTCAAAAGGAGCTTTCTTGAGGCTGGATTGATAGCTATTGTTATAAGCAAACTCGGCAAAAGGAAGACATTTCTCCCAATCCATACCGAATGAGATAACGCAAGCTCTAAGCATGTCTTCGAGAATTTGATTGACCCGTTCCACCTGACCACTCGACTGAGGGTGAAAAGCGGTACTGAAGGAAAGATGGGTTCCCATGGCAGTTCGGAAAGTCTCCCAGAAATGAGAAGTGAAGAGACTGCCACGGTCTGAATTAATCTCTAGTGGAACACCATGGAGTGACACTATTCGAGAAATATATAAGTCAGCAAGCTGACTAGCAGTGATACTCTCTCGAACAGGAAGGAAGTGAGCCACTTTGGAAAGACGATCAACGACTACGAAGATAGCGTTATTCCCTTTCCTGGTCCTGGGAAAGCCGGTGATGAAGTCCATACCAACTTTATCCCATTTCCACTCAGGAATAGCTAAAGGCTGAAGGGTGCCAGCAGGCCTTTGATGCTCTGCCTTAACGCGACGACAAACGTCACATTTAGCAATGAACTCAGCGATTTCTCTCTTCATCCTAGTCCACCAGAACCTCTGGCATAGGTCCTGATACATCTTAGTACTACCGGGATGAATCGTGAGAGGAGATTCATGCGCCTCCTTAAGAATCAGTTGTCGAAGATGTTGATTCTTGGGAACCACCAAGCGATTCTCAAAGGAAACAACACCACGATCATCCATAGTGAAACATCCACCAACTCCCTTCTTAATGTTTCTCTTGATCCGGGAAATTCCTGTGTCTTGCTTCTGAGCTGCGATAATCTGATCCTTAAGATCAGGTTTCGCCACCAGGGTAGAAAGGAATCCGTGAGGAGCAATGTGAAGATTAAGCTTACAGAATTCCTCATGGAGAAGTGGTTGGCCTTGCTGCAACATGAGATTGTTGCAATAGGATTTACGGCTTAGAGCATCAGCCATGACATTGGCTTTGCATGGGGTGTAGGTAATCCCTAGATCATAATCTGTGATCAACTCCAACCAACGTCTTTGCCTAAGGTTCAGATCCGGTTGGGTGAAGATATACTTGAGACTCTAGTGATCGGTGTAGATCTCGCAACGTTTACCAAGGAGGTAATGTCGCCAGGTCTTGAGTGCATAGACTACGGCTGCAAGCTCTAGATCATGTGTAGGATAATTCTCCTCATGTGGATGCAACTGTCGAGATGCATAGGCAATCACATGACGATCCTGCATAAGAATGCAACCTAGTCCCTGTCGTGAGGCGTCGCAATAGATAATAAAGTCTTTAGTGAAATCCGGTGGCACAAGTATGGGAGCAGAAGTCAGGCGTCTTTTCAGTTCCTGAAAACTGTACTCACACTGTGGGGACCACTCGAACTTTTTATCTTTCTTGAGAAGTTCCGTGAGGGGTTTGGCTACTTTGGAGAAATTTTCAACAAAGCGGCGACAATAGCTGGCTAGACCAAGGAAACTCCTAACTTGCTTAACGGTCTCAGGTGGAGTCCAATCGAGAACGGCTTGAACTCTCTCGGGATTGACAGCAATGCCCTTACCAGAGATTACGTGGCCTAAGTAGGTCACTTCTGGCAACCAAAATTCACACTTGGAGAACTTGGCATAAAGGCGGTGCTCTCTGAGTTTTTCTAACACAAGTCTAAGATGTTCGGCATGCTCTTCCTCGTTCTTCGAGTAAATAAGAATATCATCGAGGTAAACCACGACGAACTTATCTAAGTACTCCATGAAGATAGAGTTCATCAAGCGGCAGAATGTGGCTGGGGCGTTGGTTAGGCCGAAGGACATGACGGTGTACTCGTACTGGCCATAATGAGTGACAAAAGCTGTCTTGGGAATGTCCCCGTTTCTGATCTTGATTTGGTGGTAGCCTAACCTTAAATCCATCTTGGAGAAGACTGAGGATCCAGCGAGCTGATCATACAGGTCGTTGATCCTGGGGAGCGGATATTTGTTCTTTATCGTGACCAAATTAACGGGACGATAATCTACAACCATCCGGTCCGTACCATCCTTCTTCTTGACGAAGAGGACGGGGCAAGCCCAAGGAGAAGAACTAGGACGGATGAAACCCTTTTGCAAGGACTCATCGAGTTGTTTCTTAAGCTCGGCTAGTTCTAGGGGTGCCATCTTGTAAGGTCTCCTAGAGATTGGAGCTGTTCCTGGGATAAGATCTATGACGAACTCTACATCTCTATCAGGCGGAACACCTGGCAGTTCCTCTGGAAAAACATCCGGAAAGTCACGGACTACCGGGATATCTTCAAGGTCTGGAAGAGGGCTGGCGTTAAGAGAATAGAGCTGACGCTTTGCAACTCTAGTGGAGACAATGACTATCTTGCCAGATGGGTGTGTAAGCTGAACAGATCTGGTGTAACAATCAATCTTGGCATGATGAGCTGTCATCCAGTCCATACCCAAGATGATGTTAATATCTGAGGACTTGAGGGCTACAAGTGATGCAAGGAATACAAGTCTGTCAACAAGGATTTCGTTACCATGGCTTACACTAGAGGTTTGCCATTTGGATCCAGGAGTTTGGATGACTAGCGGAGTTGGCATATCACAAAATGACAGATTGTGCAAGTTAGCATAGCTTTCAGAAATGAAGGAGTGAGATGCTCCAGTATCGAATAGAACTGATGCTGGGTGACAATTGACAAGGAGTGTACCAAGAACGACATCCGGATCATCATGAGCGTCTTTAGCTAAGACGTGATGCACACGTCCATGTTCAGTGGGGGCTGACTTAACACTGATCATCTTGCGTGATGGCTTAACACAGCCAACAGTCTTCTCGGGCTGGGGTGGAGCATAACTAGTCTGAGAGCAGTCACGTGCATAGTGTCCTGGCTTCCCGCATGTGAAGCAAGTCCCTGAGGTTGGACGTGGACCCGCACTAACAAACGGTCTACCAGTAGGCCTGGGTGAAACAAACGACTGAGCTGGGGAAGGCACCACATAGGATGGCCTCGGTGTATATCCAGAAGGAAGAGCGGAGTTTGGAACCCAAATCTGGCGCTTTTGAGAACTAGAACCGGAAGAAGATCCCAAATCACGGGTGTGCTTACGAGACTCCTCGTAAGTGAGTTGAGCTGTCTCTGCATTGATGGCTTTGTTCACAAGGGCTTGGAATGTATCACAATGATGTAGGTGGAGATCACGACGCAACTTGGGGTTGAGACCCTTCTGGAACCTAGCCTGCTTCTTGGCGTCTGTGGACTCTTCTTCTGTAGCATAGCGGGCAAGGTTCTCGAACTCTCTGCTATAAGCATCAACAGCCATCTTATTCTGGGTGAAACTACAGAACTCTTCTCTCTTGCGATCAATGAGGGCCTGGGGAATGTGATGCTTGCGAAAAGCCTCAGTGAAATCTCTCCAGGTAGGAATCTGGCCAGCTGGAAGCATAGCCTCATAGTTCTGCCACCAAAGACTAGCAGGACCTTCCAGGTGGTATGTGGCATAGGTGACCTTGTCATCTTCAGCTACGCTCGCGGAACGCAGCTTATGAGTGATGCTACGGAGCCAGTCATCTGCATCGAGTGGCTCGATGGAATGATGAAAGGTAGGTGGGTGCAAGCGAATGAAATCATGAATGGTAGCAGACCCTTTGAACTGATGTGCGGTGTTCTCCTCGATGCGTGCCAACAAACGGTTAGACTCACGCTTGTTCCTCTCCATTTCTAGCATGAACTCTGTCAACGAAGGCGGGTCGGGAGGATCCTCATTCCTACCATCTCCATGGTTCTGGCTACGAATAATAGAACTAGATGACATCCTGTGAAACGAAACCAAGGACGGAATCAGCATCAACTATCGACTGTAGAATGTAGGACAAGGGATTAGTATCTCTCGAACTCCTAGGGAAATTCCGGCAGCATAACGGCAGTAAAATGCTCTGAATGAGACATCCTACTAGAATGGGGTAATAACATACTCATCAGCATACTCAAGGTTCTGAGATCATACTAAACAGGCTACACCGGGAGTACTCGAAGACTGGGGTATGACTCTGATCAACAAATCCTATGGGACTACGGATTAGTAACACGTGATCCTGATAGATGGAAGAGAAAGCCTAGTTCCTTAATCCCATCGGAAAGATAGTACGACTCAGATCAGAAGGCCATGAGGTATAAGGAGTAAAAGAGCCTTACGTTCCAACCCACAATCAATTCCCTTACATAACTAAGGATTTTCTAGACTCAACTTCGACCAGATTGGCTTGGTAATCCTACAGGCAGTCAGGCTCTGATACCAGCGCTGTCGGGACCCCGACTCAATGCCACATTGATCTAGCATGTAACACCTCATATCACTTTGCGGCCTCACGCACGGTATCCCCACGGGTGTCGCCTTACCTCTGCCCGGGACCGTTTGCGTCTTTTGGCACACGTATATGATGGTGTCGCTAGCATCCATATGATAAAGAGCCCGGGCTGACATGGCTAGTCGTAAACCCAAAGTGGCACTAACTTACAGGGACAGGCATCCATGACCCAGCATCGAACGTGTCGGTCATCAGCGAGTGAATCCAGGCTGTAGCACTGGGCTAACAGGACTCCGGTGAACCGGGCTGTAGCGGGCTAACAGGACTCCGGTATTCATCGCGTGACATTTCCCCGAAGGGACAGACACAGGATCGAAGAAGGACACATGCCGGCCAGCCTAAGTGTTCCGGAGCAGTAGCAAGCTACCAGGGCTCAGTGGAAGCACTAGGAGACATTTCCTGGTAAGAGAGGCTACTAAGAATAAACAACTAGATAGTCAGATCCCACACATAGCAATACACATTACACGTACGCATAACATGCAAGTATGTGATGTACAACATGGCATCACAGCATAACTTAACAATCATATAGATAAAGGCTCAGAAGAGCCATCATAGCATTTATTACAAACAGGGGTCACATGACCCAACATTCAGAGCAATCAAGCAACAAACGGAAGCATTACATGTCTGAGTACAGACATCTATAAATGAAAAAGGCTGAAAGCCTGACTATCTACAACGTCCGATCAAGATCGTAGCTGAGGTACAAGCTACTAGTCGAAGTCCATGAGAACACTATTAAGACCGAAGTCTCCGCTGCAAAAGCATAAATAAAGCAACATGAGTACAAAGGTACTCAGCAAGACTTACATCAGATCCTATCATACATGCATTTGTATCAAGAGGGTAATGTGGGGTTTAGTTGCAGCAAGCCAGCTTTGACTCTGTGGCTATCCTGTTCTACGACTACCAGAAACTCTTGAGGTGATATGGCGCACACGAGTCCACTAATCACCACACAATACACTACTATGGGTTCATTCCCGTCTCCCTACGAGAAGGCCATCCATAACACTCACACTTGTCTTGAGCATTTTAGAGTATCCACTTCAAGTTGTCTATGTACCATGTAAGCATCCAAGAAGTCCATAACCGCGGACCCGGCTATTCGAATAGATCATGTTAACCCTGCAGGGGTGTACTTCTTCACACACGCTCTCGCCACTTACCGCCATGTACACGTCATGTATCTCGGCAACCTTCAAGCGGAAGCCTGGCGAGGGTGTCGGCCACGACCTGACTAACCACACAAGACTCTAATCCAGGTTTATCGCCTATTCGGGTTCCATCCGCAAGGAGATCCGGCCGGGGTGTCGCTCACGGCCCCAAACGATGTGAGCAGGGTTCCGAAGCCCACCATCCGGGTGCCACTTGGTACACCGTGCCACCTGTGCCTAGTCTGTCCCAAGCCCACCCTGCCGGGTGCCACCTGGTAGAAAAATAGGACTACCTACAAACACCAGAAACTAGTTGCGACTCCTGGACAGAGATCAAGTCGGTTAATAAGTCGAGAGGGCTTGGAGCGCCCGGAGCCCAATGTGTGGTAGTATCGAGTCATTGGACAACATACATAGAACTCGGTGCTTAAGGACGGTTCCAGTGAGACAACCCACCATGTACTCCTACATGGCCTCTCACCGCTGCCTTTACCAAATTGTGTTCACACACTTAACTCTCAGCACCAGAACATATCGTAACACTCCAATTCATTCCCAATGAATCAGACCTGACACAACTCTAAGCAATAGCAGGCATAGTATGGTAGGAACACAACATGGCTCAATCAACTCCTACACATGCTAGTGGGTTTCAACTATTTACTGTGGCAATGACAGGTCATGCAGAGGAATGGGTTCAACTACCGCAGCACAAAGTAGCAGATGAATCGTTGTTGTTCTAATGCAATAACTGAGAGCAGGAGCGAGAGAGTAGGGTTTTATCGAAATGATCAAGGGGGTTTGCTTGCCTGGTAGATCAACAAGGAAGGCACCGCTTCATAGACAGGCACTCTGGAACGGACTCCGGAGCAGGACCTATCGAGAAGGAACGGTGCCAACAATCAAAACACAAGCATATGCAACACAATGATGCATGAACATGGCATGAAGATGTGATGCTGATTGTGCTTATGCAACTAGTACGCATTTGGTTTGAAGTCCATTTGAACCATAAGCTCAAATGCATCTCCAAAGTAAGCTCTTATATATGCCATAATGTGTTTTCCCATATTCAGCATGTATAAGTTGGTTTGTCATGCATGAAACTAGTACAGATGGAAAGATTGCATTTTTCTGATAATTTTTCATATATAAATTATTTTAATCTGAGCTACGGTTGAATTGATATGAATTTTTGAAGTTTCAACCAATTTCTGGAATTTCCTGATTTATTATAATTCCAGAAAATATATATTATTGCGTCAGCATGACGTCAGCACGACGTCAGCAGTCAACTGCGGCTGACTGGGGTCAAACCTGACGTGTGGGGTCCACACGTCAGTGACAGGGGGTTAAACAGGGTTAGATTAACTTAATTAACAGATTAGGGGGGGTCGGGCCCACTGGTCAGTGTTAGTGGCTAATTAGGTTTAGTTATTTTTTTAACTAAAATTAGCAGGGCCTGGCCCCACTAGTCAGCGACCCTGGGGGGTCAAATCCCAGGTCAAACAAGTCAAACCCGCCGGCGGTTAGTCGCCGGCGAGGCCTGAACGCGACGGAGGGCTGCGGAATCATCGCTCCGGCGACCAATCGCGCGGCGGAGAGCACCTACGCGAAGCCCAGGCTCGCGCGCATCCAGTGGCACCCTCTGTTTCACCGGAGACGGTCTATATCGCCGGCGGCGACCACTTGGGCGGCGACCGGAGTTCGGGATAGCGCGGGCGTGGGGCTGCAGCTCGCGTTCGAGCGAACGGAGGGCACAGGCGGTAGCTACGAGGCAGCAGGAGCACGTCGAGCTACTACGCGAGGCGGAGGTGCTCGGGGGGCACGGAGCTCGCCGGCCATGGCGGACGGCGGCTTCGGGCGCTCGCGGGGCAGCGGCTACAGGGCACGCGCGCGAGAGAGAGGTGATGGGGAAAGGAAGAGGGGCTCACGGCGGACTCGTAGAGCAGGCCGGTGTGCTCGGGGACGTCCTGCGTCCGGCGAATCGACGGTGATGGCGGCGAGGTCGATCTCCGGCGTTGGCGGTGACGAAGACAACGGCGTCGGCGATGGAGCACGTCCGGAGGTGCGTGGCTTGACGAGGAGGTAGAGGGGGTCGTGGCGGAGCTGGGAAGCGTGTTGGGGAGGCGAGGGGAGGCCGGTGGCCACGGCAACGGCGAGCGGCGGCGGCGATGGTGCTCGGGTGTGCGAGGGAGAGAGCAGGGGGAGAGGAGGAGGGCGAGGGAGAGTGTGAGAGAGGTCGGGGTGGCTGCGTGGCGTCTCCGGGGCATCCAGACGAGGAGGGGAGAGGGCAGGCAGGCAGAGAGGCTGGTGGCGTGGCGCGGTGGCGCGCGCGCGCGCCGGGCACGCTCCCCTCCCTCTGTCGAGGACGAAGACGACAGAGGAGGAGGCGGGCTGGGCCGCCTGCTGGCTGGGCCGGCCTGCTGCTGCTGGGCCAGAGCCGCCAGGCAGAAGCCCAGGTAAGGTTTTTCCTGTTTTATTTTTGTTTTCTAATTTTTCTGACATTTGTTCTGATTTAATAATAATACTAAATCAATTTATTTACCTATGCCAATTTTTGCAGGGGCTAACTATATTATTCCAGAGCTCCTTTATAAATGGCATAATTTTTGGACATATATTAATATATATAACTAATATATTTCCAATGCAAATATTTATGCATTAATTCCAAATGCCCAAAATAAATACCTATGAGCTCTTAAAAATATTGGTTTGATTTTTATCTCTGTCCAATATTTTCAGAGAGCAACATGAGCATTTTCTTGGACCCTTTTGGAGAAATTTTTATTTGGGTCATTTTCAAAAATGATTCTGAGGGTTCCACCAATCCTCATTTCAAATTTAAATGAAAATTTAAACATGATGCATAAATGACTAGCTAGTCTAGGTCATACCAGAACTAGGGATGTGACATCAAACATGCATTGTTCCATTTCGAAACCACGAGCCTTCTAGCGAGTTGCTCCGGTTTGTGAGGGGTGTGTGTCCAATTTTCGTCAAACATGCTAATTTTTTTACCACATCATCTTGGTGCCATGACATTACATCAAGCAAGGTTTCATGTGTTTCTGATATTTTTTTAATTTTTTGGAATTAAAATGTCATGTCACTCCATGCATACATATGCATGTGTCCATTTCGTGAGACAAATATGTTTGAACATTCCTTCTTATTTACTGCACATTAACTCACACACGATTACACAAATATGATTTTTCAAACCGTTATGGTCAGCCGTTGCATGTAGATGTAGTTCAAATTTGAATTACGGTCATTAAATGGCTAGAAAATCACTTAAATGTCTTTAAAAGGTCAAATGAACCCTAGAATTTTCCAAAATTTCACATTACAGTATTAGTAGTGCATGTTAGATGTAGAAAAGAACTGAAGGCCGTAAGAGGAAGCTATCTCCCGTTCGTCATCAAACATGCATTGTTCCATTTCGAAACCCTGAGCCATCTAGCGAGTTGCTCCGGTTTGTGAGGGGTGTGTGTCCAAACTTTTGTCAAACATGCCAATTTTTTTATCACATCATCTTGGTGGCATGATATTACATTAGGCAAGGTTTCTTGTGTTTCTGATTTTTTTTATTTTTTGGAATTAAAATGTCATGTCACTCCATGCATACATATGTATGTGTGTCCATGTCATGAGACAAATATGTTTGAAAATTCCTTCTAATTTACTGCACATGGAATTAACTCACACACAAGTACACAAATATGATTTTCAAACCGTTATGGTTAGCCATTGCATGTAGATGTAGTTCAAATTTGAATTACGGTCATTAAATGGCTAGAAAAACACTTAAATGTCTTTAAAAGGTCAAATGACCCCTAGAATTTTCCAAAATTTCACATTACACTTGTAGTAGTGCACGTTAGACGTAGAAAAAATATTGAAGGCCGTAAGAGGAAGCTATCTCCCATTCGTCATCAAACATGCATTGTTCCCTCTCGGAACCACGAGCCTTCTTGTGAGTTGCTCCGGTTTGTGAGGGGTGTGTGTCCAAACTTTCATCAAACATGCCAATTTTTTTACCACATCATCTTGGTGGCATGACATTACATCTAGCAATGTTTCATGTGTTTCTGATTTTTTTTGTAATTAAAATGGAATGTCACTCCATGCATACATATGCATGTGTCCATGTTGTGAGACAAATATGTTTGAACATTCCTTCTAATTTACTGCACGTGGAATTAACTCGCACACAAGTACACGAATATGATTTTCAAACCATTATGGTTAGCCATTGCATGTAGATGTAGTTTGTCGGTGTACTAGAATAGGGGTACCCTAGTACCCCGAACTTGTGCACGGCTGTTGCAGCACCCCGCGGCAAGGCTTGCCGGGCGAACGCCAAGACCCTCCGTGGTTCCCTTGGAGCCATTCAAGAACAAAGTATTTAAGCTCAGGAGACAAGGCCCCGGCAAGAGGAGCTTGCCGGGAAGGCCAACCAAGGCACTCCAAGGAACTTGCTGCGACGCGCCACGCGCTCCGGCAAGGCAACAAGGCCCCGGCAAGAGGAGCTTACCGGGAAGACCAACCAAGGTACCTCGAGGCCCGGTGAGCGACAAGCTTCCGGACCCGACAAGATAACAGCAGCGGCAAGGCGCTTGCCGCGGCAGGCGGCCACTCTGTGCCCACGCTCCAGCGCATCCACCAACGTGTCGCTCTGGGGGCCTCTCCAGGCGCGCGTGGCGGGAGGCTGTGCAGCCAGCGGTGCGCAGTGGCATGCGAAGCTGACAAGATCGCCATCGTGGCGAACGGTGGCACCCCTAACGGTCCTTTTCTGCACTGTTTGGGCGACTCAGACGGGCAATTAATGCCCTTGTCCCCTGCCGTCAGGGTTAGGTAGGGCGCACTGTACAAGTAACTGTACCAACCACCTCACTTTTTACATTTGTACCCTTCTCTGCGTTGCCACCTGTCGGTGACCCCTTTAGCGTATAAAAGGAGGCCCATGCGCAACGTAGAGGAGGTTCGGTTCGACTCATTCGTAACCCAGAAAGACACTACGCTCTCTCTCTCTAGAGCAAGAACATAATAGAACCAGACAAGCAGCAGTAGGAGTGTTATCTCTCCGGAGAGCTCCGAAGCTGGGCAAACTGCTCGTGTGCTTCGCCTCGATCTGCTCTTCGTGTGATCTCCGCCCCCCGCCGAACCGAAAGGGGCCCGGTCCGCCGGCCCCATAGGTGTTCGTGGATCAGTTTCCCCGACATCTTTGGCGCGCCAGGTAGGGGTCGAGATTGCGTGAACCTGATCCGGCGTTCACACGAGCTAGATCTTCATTCCCTTCATCAACATGCCACCGAAGAAGAAGACTTTAGCGGCAGCCGCTCCGTCCACGTAACTTCCGCCACCGTTAGAGCAAACGGGTGGTGGAATGGACGCCGGCGGAAGAATGGACGTCGACGAGGAAGCTCATGATGCTGCTAGGTCCAAGAACAAGGCTGCACAAACCTCGGCGACTATACATGTTCCACGCCACTCTCAGGAGGCGCAAGACCAACAGCGTCATGGCACTTGCAGTGCCATAAGCATGATAGGCCAAGACCAAGCTAGTGGATCTCGGGGCGCTCAAGACCAGCATGCACGCCAGCGTGCTGGCACGAGCGGGGCACGGTCGCCTGGACGGGATACTGCTCCTTCTAACATAGTTAGAAGTCCGAGCACGTCCCGCTCCTCGCGCCGTCCGCCACTGCCACCCACCACTCCAGCAGAAGCTTTGGCGCGAGCTCAACTTCTCCTAGATTACCCTCCGACATCGGACAAGATCGACGAATGGAGGGCCACAATTCAGAGTCTCATCGGCTACGCCAACGGCGACACTCCACGGCGGCCGAGCGCGTCGCCGCCGCGGCAGGGTTGTCGGGCGCGAGCCGGTGGCGACGAAATGGGTGGAGGTGCAACTACTATGCAATCACCACCCCGAAGGCCAAGATCGCCGACTCGCCAGATCCACCTCGACAGCGACTCCACCGCATCTTCGGATCCACGAGCTCGTCGCGATCAGCGCCAAGTTCTTCATGATCGACAACAAGAAGACGCTCGAACTCGCATCGAGCGCCGAAGAGAAGCGCGACATCAATCCGACAAGCGCGCTGGGCCCTTTGTTGACATGCATGCACCAGGGGAACTAGGCGATCTTCCGTACGCGGTAGGTTGCCCTGCGTTCACTCGTGAGCTGCGGCAAGTCCAGTGGCCCAGCACAAAGAACTTCAAGCCAGACGTACCGGAGAAGTACGACGGCAAGACGCACCCGTCGGAGTTCCTCAGCATCTACACCTTCACGGTGCAGGCTGCCGGGGGACGAGATGACAGGATCCTTGCCAACTACTTCCCGCTGGTGCTCAAGCCCAACGTCAGATCCTGGCTCATGCACTTGCCGGACAACTCCATATCCTCTTGGGCTGATCTGTGCCATCAGTTTGTCGGCGCCTTCACAGGCAGCCACAAGCCTCATGGCCAGGAGAGTGATCTTCATCTGCTCGCCCAGAAGGAAGGAGAGCCCCTGCGCAAGTACATTCAGAGATTCAGCAGTGTGCAGCACAACATCCCAGACGTCCACCCTGCCGTGGTGATCAGCGCGTTCCATCAGAATGTGCGAAACCGCAGGATGCGGGAGGAAATGGTGATGTGCAAGATCAGGGACGTCAGTGAGTTATATGCACTGGACAACAAGTGTGCACGTGCTGAGGAAGGGAGGAGACTCCCCGAAGAGAATGTAGGAGCGGGAGGATCTGACAGTGAAGATGCTGTCCCGGCAAGGAAAAATCAGCGGCGGAACAACATGAGGAGGAAAGGCAAAGAGGTGCTAGTTGTTGAGCAGTCCGGCAACGGTGGTGGCACCAAGGAAGCCAAAGCTGGTGACTCTGGCAAGGAGGTTGCCGCGGAGGTGGCGGTCGCCGACAAGCAGGACGGCACCAACAAGAAGTATTGCAAGATCCACCGCACCAAGGGCCATGATCTCCAGAACTGTAAGAAAGTCGAGCAGCTTGTTGAGGAATAGAAAGCTGAATACGAGCGGCGCGACAAGGAGAAGGCCCAGGAAGGTGCTGGGGGATCTGGCAAGAAACGTCCCGGCCGGGGAGGACGCCGCGGCAAGGTCAAGCAGCAGCAAGGAGACAGACCTCCTCGCGGCCGCGACAAGGATGAAGATGACGACGACGATGAAGACATGGATGATGAGGAGACTGATGAGCAGGAGTTCCAGAAGGCCACAGAGGTCCTGTGCGTTGACGGTGGTGCTTCTCTGCATACCTCGCACTGTCAGCTCAAGCAGTGGGTGCGGGAAGTTAATGCAGCAGAACCACCCGTCGAGTCACGCAAGCCTCTGAAATGGTCCAGCACGCCTATCATCTTTGATATTGAGGACCACCCCGACAGCATAACTGCGGTCGGGTGCTTGCCGATGTTGGTTTCACCAACAATCCGCAACCTCAAGGTCACTAAGATGCTAGTTGACGGCGGGGCCGGCTTGAACCTGATCTCCTCCGCGGTGCTCCAGAAACTCCAGATCCCTGACAGCGAGCTCGAAGAGACCGGTACATTTCAAGGAATCAACCCGGGAAGGAGCAAGCCGAAGGGAAAGATCACGTTGCCGGTAACATTTGGCAGCGAGCTGAACTTCAGGACTGAGAGGGTCACATTTGATGTTGCTGACTTTCCATTACCTTACAATGGAATCCTTGGCCGTCCAGCGCTCACCAAGTTCATGACAGCCTCTCACTATGCGTACAACGTACTAAAAATGCCAGGCCCGATAAGTGTCATTTCTGTCCCTGGCGACAAGAAGGATGCTCTTATCTGTGCCGACAAGATCTACCGGGAAGCAGCAGCCACAGAACGCAAGACACTTGCCGCTAAAGCTCCTAGGGGGAAGAAGAAGACCAAGTCCGGCAAGAGCTCTGATGCCCACTCCGGCAAGCGCACCTCTTCGGAGTGCTGCGCTACCATCGAGGACGCACCATTGAGCTCCACCGGCAAGTGTAAGAAGGCAATGGCAGCTCCACCTGAGACCAAGAAGGTGTCCGCCAAGGAGGACGGCGCTGGTGGTACCTTCACCATCAGTGCCACTCTTGACCCCAAATAGGAAAGCGCGCTCGTTGCTTTCCTGTGGGCGAATGTCGACGTGTTTGCGTGGCAACCGTCTGATATCCCCGGTGTTCCCAGGAAAGTAATTGAGCACCACCTTGCCGTCTGTCCTCATGCGATGGCCCGTCAAGCAGAAAGTCAGGAAGCAGGTAGTGGAGCGACAGGAATTCATTGCAGAAGAAATCAAGAAGTTGGAAGCAGCAGGCCTTGTCAGAGGAGTGCTCCATCCCATGTGGTTGGCCAATCCTGTTGTAGTGCGCAAGGCTAACGGGAAATGGGGGCTTTGTATTGACTTTACTGACGTTAATAAAGCTTGTCCCAAAGACCCATTTCCCTTGTCGCGCATTGACCAGATTGTTGACTCCACAGCCGGATGTGATTTGCTTTCATTTCTTGATGCATACTCAGGATACCATCAGATCTTCATGGCAGAAGAGGATGAAGAGAAAACCGCATTTATCACCCCGTGTGGCACGTACTGCTTCGTACGGATGCCTTTCGGTTTGAAGAATGCTGGTTCAACATTCGCAAGGGTAGTCCACCACGCTTTTGAGCCGCAGATGCACAGAAATGTGGAAGCCTACATGGATGACATAGTGGTCAAAAGCAAGAACAGGGCGACCCTGATTCAAGATTTAGACGAGACATTTGCAAATCTGCGCAAGATCAACCTCAAGCTTAACCTCAAGAAGTGCGTGTTTGGAGTTCCTTCCGGCAAGCTTCTCGAGTTCTTCGTGTCTCAGCGGGGAATTGAAGCCAATCCCAACAAGATCAAGGCCATTGAGCAGATCGAAGCACCAAAGCGCGTCAAGGATGTACGAAGGCTTGCCGGTTGCGTGGCTGCTCTCAGCAGGTTTATCTCTAGATCTGCTGAGCGCGCCCTCCCATTTTTCAAAATTTTGAAAAAGGCAGGTCCAATGAGATGGACTCCGGAGGCGGAGGCTGCGCTGCAAGACTTGAAGAGATACCTGTCCTCCACTCCAACACTTGTCGCACCTAAGCCGCAAGAGAAGTTGCTGCTGTATATAGCGGCAACCAATCAAGTGGTTAGTGCTGTGTTAGTGGCGGAGAGGGAGGCAGATGATGAGCCAGCAACCACGGCAGATGCATCCAGCGACAAGCAGGGGGCTTCGCTGACAAGCTCTGGTCCCGACAAAGATGGATCTGCGCAGGAGCATGATAAGATGCAGAAGAGAATGGTGCAGCGTCCAGTTTACTTTGTCAGTTCCCTTCTGCAGGGGGCTAGATCAAGGTACTCTGGTGTGCAGAAGTTGCTTTTCGGCCTCCTCATGGCCTCGAGAAAGCTGCGCCATTACTTCCAAGCACATGAGATAACAGTCGTCACTCGCTTTCCGCTGAAAAGGATACTGCAGAATCCAGAAGCGACAGGCAGGATTGTCGAGTGGGCGCTGGAACTGTCAAGCTTTGGCCTCAAGTTTGAGAGCACTTCAACTATCCAAAGCAGAGCATTGGCAGAGTTCATAGCAGAGTGGACGCCAACCCCAGATGAAGAAATTCCAGAGACGAGCATCCCCGTCAAAGAGGCAAGCAAAGAGTTGCTGATGTACTTTGATGGTGCCTTCTCGCTGCAAGGCGCCGGTGCGGGCGTGCTGCTTGTCGCGCCCACCGGAGATCACCTCAAGTACGTAGTCCAGATGCACTTTCCCAAGGAGCAAGCAACCAACAATACTGCAGAGTATGAAGGATTGCTTGCCGGTCTTAGAATCGCAGCAGACCTTGGGATCAAGAAGCTCATTGTCAGGGGTGACTCACAGCTTGTCGTCCGCCAAGTGAACAAGAACTACCAGAGTCCATTGATGGAAGCATATGTTGATGAAGTGAGGAAGCTAGAAGAACACTTTGACGGCCTACAGATGGAGCATATCCCAAGAGTTCAGAATGACATTGCTGATGGCCTGTCAAAGTGCGCCGCACTAAAGTTGCCTGTGGAACCAGGGATCTTTGTGCTCAAGTTGACTCAACCATCCGTAACACCATCAACTGGACAAAGCAAGAAGAGGAAGTTGGTTTCTGGTGACTACTTTCCGGCAGAGCTCCCCGAAGCCGCTGCCAAGAAAGTCCCCAAGATCAACACCAAGGATGCTGAGGGGCAGTCTGCTCCGGCAAGCCTTATGGTTTGTTCCGTTGAAGCAGACGCTCCCGACAAGTTTTGCTCTGGCAAGCTTGTCGGGGAACATCAAGCTCCCGCAGGGCCGCAAGTCCTTGCCGTGGAAGCGGATGTTCCCGCAACAGCAGATGTGCCTTTAGTCCTTGTTGTCGAGCCACAAGCTCCAGCATGGGCACAGCAGATTGTCCATTTCCTTCAGACAGGAGAACTTCCCGAAGAGCAAGAAGAAGCGGAAAGAGTAGCCCGGCAGTCAAGTATGTACCAGTTTGTTGATAGCATACTGTATAGAAGAAGACTCAACGGTGTGAAATTGAAGTGTATTTGCCGGGAAGATGGACAAAAGCTGTTGGCAGAGATACATGGAGGCATATGTGGCCACCACATTGGCGCAAGGGCACTTGCCGGCAAAGCTTTCCGGCAAGGTTTCTTTTGGCCAACAGCCCTCCAGGATGCAACTGCACAAGTAACCAAGTGTGAAGCGTGCCAGTTCCACTCCAAACAGATACACCAGCCAGCTCAAGCTCTCCAGACGATCCCTTCATCCTGGCCATTTTCGGTCTGGGGGCTCGATATTCTCGGCCCTTTCCCCCAAGCTGTCGGGGGCTTTGCGTACTTGTACGTCGCAATTGACAAGTTCACAAAGTGGCCGGAAGTGCAGCCAGTGAGGAAGGTGACAGCACAGTCAGCAGTCAAGTTCTTCAGGTCAATTGTTTGCCGTTTCGGGATCCCTAACAGGATCATCACCGACAACGACACGCAATTCACGAGCCGCACCTTCATGCAGTATGTCCAAGACCTTGGCGTCAAGGTCTGCTTCGCTTCTGTTGCTCATCCGAGAAGCAACGGTTAAGCAGAGAGGGCAAATGCTGAAGTGCCGCACGGGCTCAAGACCAGAACTTTCGACAGGCTGCGCAAGTGCGGAAGAAACTGGATCGAGGAGCTACCGGTGGTTCTTTGGTCGATCAGAACGACGCCAAATCGAGCCACTGGCCAGACACCTTTCGCCCTAGTATATGGAGCAGAGGCAGTTATCCCCACGGAACTCATATACGGATCGCCTCGAGTGCTCGCTTATGATGAGCTTGAGCAAGAACAGCTGCGACAAGACGACGCGCTGCTCCTTGAGGAAGATCGTCTTCAGGCTGCTGTACGAGCTGCTCGATACCAGCAAGCTTTGCGCCGCTACCATAGCCGCAAAGTTAAAGCCAGAAGCTTCGAGGAAGGCGACCTTGTTCTTCGGCGCGTTCAGTCCGCCAACAATTCCAACAAGTTGACGCCGAAGTGGGAAGGCCCTTATCAGGTGAGACGAGTCACAAGGCCCGGCGCTGTCCGCCTTGAGACCGAAGATGGCATTCCGGTGAGCAACTCCTGGAACATAGAACATCTTCGTAAGTTTTTCCCGTAAGGCGCGGTTGCCAGAACCCTGTTCCGGCAACCACCTTTTGTACAAGTCTTGCCGCTGTTGCATGTAATCCTTTGTACAAAGCCGGGCGCAGATCCCGTGCATAAATAGAACCCCATGTGCTCCGCACAAATTGTCCATTTCATGCGTTAGTTTATTTCTTGCATGTGTTATCTGACACTTTGTGCAGCACCTACATCCGGTAAGCAATGACGAGCCGAAGGGCTCCATATCATTATTTTCTCTTCTTCATTCTTTTTCAACAAAGGAAAAGAAGGTTCCCTCGCACACAAGTTTGCCGGGGGGGGAGGGAAGGAGAAGATTGTGGTATGGACCAGGCGTCGTTCAAGCAAAGTTTTGCCTTGCCTGGAAGCAAACGACAGAAAAGCTAAGTTGCCAAAGTTTGAGCAATCAATTTTTAAATTTTTTGAGTTATCTTCCTCGAACGACCCTGCTTTGTATGGAAAACCTGTGCGCGGAGGAACCAACTCGTGGCTAGTTGCGCCCTTACTTTGTTTCGAGTCCGCTCAACAACTTAAGTGTGCTGCATCTAGTCGCGACAAGGTTTCTTGTCGGAAGCAGCGCCGCCAGCAGGCTGCTGAAGTTCCGCACTCAGCGCTCGCAGCTCGGGCGCCTGCGCCGACAAGTCCCCTAGAAGCGTAGGGTAAAAACATACAAACGAAGGAATCTAGTAGAGGAAATAACATAGCAATTGATAACAGAAATAAAGTTATATTACAAGATAACTTGTCGCAGCTCTAACAGAATGTTTTCATAACATGATTAGCAACGACAAGGGAAAAGAAGAAATGGGCGGCCTAGTTTACGCGTCCGCCCTCAACCCTCTTGATCTCGCTCACCTTGTCCACAATGGGTGCGACAAGGGCCTTGAGTGCGTCCCGATCGGCGTCTGGCGGCAAGGACTTGAGGACGTTGGTGAAGCTGAGGCCTGGATTGCGGAAGGCCACCTTCATCAACACCTTCTGGAGAACCCCGGTGCAGATTTTGCGCGACTCGTCGGCCAGCTGCTTTGGGATCCTCTCCCGGAGCCGCTGGAGTGCCGTCGCCATGCCCTTGAAGAACAGACTGAGCTTGGCGCTAGGTTGGAGATTCTCGTCGGAGGGATACTCAAAGTCCTCCATCCCCAGCTGCGCCAGCTCCTCGTTGATGACTGTGGAAATATTCACCAAACCCTCGGTCCAGTGCTCCATAGTGTCTCTGAACGAGTTCTGGGTAACTGCAATGCTCTCCAGCAGCGCCGCGTCAGCCTTGACCTTCTCCGACAAGGTCTTATCCCGCTCCTTGGCGGCCTCCAGCGTCTGCATCAGCGTGGCCAGTTTCGGCTCCAGGTCTGCATTGGAATCCTTGGCGGCGCTGAGCTCCTTGCCCCTCTCAGCGAGAAGACCTTGCAGCTCACCGTGGGCGGCAGCATCCTTCTCACGCTCACGCTTGAGCGCGGCAAGCTCCTCGCCGCTCTTCCCGATATTGGCCTCCAGCTGCGCCACCTTCTCCTCCAGCTCCTTCTTGGCGGCCTCTGCGATCGCGGCAGCGTCCTTTGCTTCCTTGAGCGCCCCGCCAAGTGCTTGCTCGCGCTCGGCGAGCTCCTCCTCGTAGCTGTCGAGGTTGGCCTTCCGCTGCACCAATTCTCCTTCTCGCGCGGACTGCTTCTCGGCGGCCAGCCTTTGTTCCTCCTCAGCTTCGGCCTTCTCGAGAAGGAAGGCCGTGCGCTCCTCATCGAGTCGCTCCCTCTCCTGTGCCAAGGACCGGAGAGCTTCTTGATTGTGGCCCCGGAGCTCCTCCGCGCGCTTCTCCATGTCAACTCCCGCCTTCGCGACAAGCGCTTCCCGGGAAGCCAGCTTGGCTTGCCGGGCGCGGTAGAGTGATAGCAGCTTCCACAGCAGCTGCTCCTCCTCAGGCTTGCCACTGCTGCTGCTGGGCGCGTCGACCAACGACAGGCCAGCAGAGGCGAGCACCTCCCCGTTAAAAGTTTCCCCCTCGACCGGCGCCCTGGAGCTCGACGCCCAGGGTAGCTTGATGAAGATGTCATCGCCGGCCTTCAAGTAGGCGCCGGGCTGGGGCTCCTCGGAGCCCGGCTCCGCAGCAGCGGCAGAGGGATCGGCGGTCGGTGCAGCGCCCGGCGCTCCTGCGGCCTCCGGGTCGTCAGTGCGATCGCCCGACCCCTCACCGCCCTCTGTGCCGGCAGCCTTGGCGGCCTCCTCGCCGGCAGCCTCATCAGCACCGGCCCCTTCCTCGCCGGCGCCCTCTATCTCCATTGGCTCAGTCGCAGATGGGTCTGAAGAACGAAGAAGGGAGAAAAATCAATCAAAAATCCAAGAGAAGAAAATCAGAAGAAGAAGAACCCAAGGGAAAGTTTTTGGACAAGTGAATTACCTGTGCCAAGATCTACAGTTGCGGTCTCGGCCGCCGCAGGATCGACGGTGTTGCCCCTTGCCGGAGAGTTCTCGCTTGCCGGAGAGCGCTCCCTTACTGGGAACCCCTCCCTTGGCGGTGTAGTCGAAGCAGAGGGCACTTCGG
The DNA here is from genome assembly GCF_018294505.1 of Triticum aestivum. Lineage (NCBI taxonomy): Eukaryota > Viridiplantae > Streptophyta > Magnoliopsida > Poales > Poaceae > Triticum > Triticum aestivum. Next base: position 89,258,888 of record NC_057803.1, on the reverse strand, counting down.
GACCAGCTTCCGGGCGCTCCTGATGTGGCTGCTCTGCTCCTACACAAATCAACAAGCAAGATATCAACAAAGGAAAAAGCACTCATGCGTGCCCGACAGCAGAAAGCTAACTATGAACTTACGCTGGGGGCTGCGCTGGGGGCTGCTTTGAGGAGTGATTGCCGGGTCCGTCAAGGTGGTCTCAGACCCACCCCCTGCTGACACGGTGGGGTCATCTTCGATGACAATCACCGCGGCCTTGGCCCTCTTCGCCGCTCTCTGGGCCAGCGTCCTGCAAAGAAAGGAGTCCAGATTGAAGCAAGTCAGATACAAGATATAAACAGCAAGATTGAAGAACTACAAGAGCACCAAAGAAGCTTACTCTTCTTCCTCCTCGTCGGAGCTGAGCGCGGAAAGATCGAAGTCCGGCCCTCCTCCGGTGCGGCGAGGCGGAGGAGTAGGATCCCTTTCCCGCTTGACGGGGGCGGTGGCGGTGGCCCGGGAAGATCCCGCTCCAGTTGCCGCTGCTGCGTGAGGCGCTCCCGCGGCAACATTGCTTGCCGCGATAGAGCGTGTTGCACGGCTCGGCGGCTGTTGACCCGGCTGCCGCCCCGCTGCGTCCCCGGCCCTGCGAAGGCGCCTTCTTGGCGGGGCCGGGGGCTCCGCCTGCGGCAAGCCTTCTGAAGGCTCAGGCTCTTCCTCGCCGGCCTCGCTCGGCTCAGCTTCAGAGCCGGTGGGCTCTTCCTCGCCAATGAACTCCGCGCGCTCGGCAAGGTTTGCCGCCTCTGCAGCCTCCACCTCCTCCACAGTGAACCCGAACACGCCCGCGGCAGCTGCGGCCGCAACCTCTTCCGCCCTAGTGGCGATGCGCTGCAGCTCCTCGTCGGTGGTGTCACGAGTGAGGCTCTTCTGCTCGTCAGCGTGGACCGGCACTTCTTCCAAGTTGTCGAAGAACGCTTGCACGATGTCATCCGCAGGCTCTTGCCAAGTTGGAACGATTCCGTGTGAATCGCACAACGGCATCATGGCGCGGATCCGGTCAAGCGAAGAATTATTGCACAAAGGAACTACGCCCCTCGACAGCGTGAATGGGTGCTGGGGGTCGCGTTTGAACAGCTCCAGGAGCATCGCATCCAGCTCCAAGATGGTGAAGTTGTAGTTGAGGCCCGGCCGCAGCCTCATGATGTCCGCCGAGTTCTTGAATTCCCAGGCGGGCCTCCCACTCTCCTACAAGGGGGCGATGCGGCGGCGGAGGAAATCTGCGCCTACAGCGCCTACAGTGAGCCCGGCAAGCCTGAGGAGAAGGATCCTAGTAATGGTGATCTTCAACCTCTCGTCTTCCGGGGCCACATTGCTCCAGTCATTGCCGTGCACTATTGGAGCTTGGCGCACGGCGGTGAAGGGCTGCGGATTCTCCTCGACGATCCAGCACCACTCCGCTCTCCACTCATCCCACTTGCTGCGGAGCTCACCCTCCAAGTACGCCTCCTTCTTGCCGACTCTTGAGATCCAGGCAATCCCTCCGGCAAGCGGCTCTCCTCTCTCTACCCGAGATATGAAGAAGTGGCGAAAAGGGCAACACTGGGGTGGACTCCGACAAAGTTTTCACACAAATGTGCGAAAACTGCCATGGTCAGAACGGCGTTGGGGGTGAAATCAAGGAGGCGGAAGCCGTAGGTGTTCATAATATCGCAGAAGAACTCCGAGAAGGGCGGGCAGAGCCCGCAATAGAAGAATAGCGCGAAGAATGGGTACCCATTTGGAGCCAGCTCCGAAGCAGCGGCCGGGAGTACCCTCGTGCGCGGATGCACACGCGTCTCCGTCGCCCAAAAGAGGTAGAAGTACTCCCTCAGCTCCTGCACGCCGAGCTGGGGGGAGAAGATCGCCCGCTCCTTCCGCAGTGCCGTGAGCCGCTGCGCCTCGGCCGACTTCACGCCCTTCCCATTGTCGGCTTTCAGAGCCATGGCGGAGGTGGTGGGGGAGGTCGACGGCGTTGGTGATGCTGGTGGCAATGGGGGGCGGAGCGCTGCTCTCTCGGCTTCGAGAAGAAAGGGGGGAGCGGCGGAGGTTCGTGAAGGTGGAGTAGTAGCAACCAGCGAGGGGGAACGAACTGCCCCTGTTTCCTCTGCTTATAAAGAGGGACGGGGCGGACGTTTCGCCCTTCCGAATAAAGAACCACCCACGATCTCTCCCACGACACCGCATTCAACGCGTGCCGTTAGGGGAGAGTGCGGTGGATACAGAGCGAGATTCGGCATGGCCCAGCCCGCGTGTGCCCGTGCCCTGTCTTGGGCCTGGCCCAACAGCGCTCGGCACCGTGTCTGGCCCAGGCCCGGGGGCTCCTGTCGGTGTACTAGAATAGGGGTACCCTAGTACCCCGAACTTGTGCACGGGCAGTTGCAGCACCCCGCGGCAAGGCTTGCCGGGCTAACGCCAAGACCCTCCGTGGTTCCCTTGGAGCCATTCAAGAACAAAGTATTTAAGCTCAGGAGACAAGGCCCCGACAAGAGGAGCTTGCCAGGAAGGCCAACCAAGGCACTCCAAGGAACTTGCTGCGACGCGCCACGCGCTCCGGCAAGGCAACAAGGCCCCGGCAAGAGGAGCTTGCCGGGAAGACCAACCAAGGTACCTCGAGGCCCGGTGAGCGACAAGCTTCCGGACCCGACAAGATAACAGCAGCGGCAAGGCGCTTGCCGCGGTAGGCGGCCACTCTGTGCCCACGCTCTAGCGCATCCACCAACGTGTCGCTCTGGGGGCCTCTCCAGGCGCGCGTGGCGGGAGGCTGTGCAGCCAGCGGTGCGCAGTGGCATGCGAAGCTGACAAGATCGCCATCATGGAGAACGGTGGCGCCCCTAACGGTCCTTTTCTGCACTGTTTGGGCGACTCAGACGGGCATTTAATGCCCTTGTCCCCTGCCGTCAGGGTTAGGTAGGGCGCACTGTACAAGTAACTGTACCAACCACCTCACTTTTTACATTTGTACCCTTCTCTGCGTTGCCACCTGTCGGTGACCCCTTTAGCGTATAAAAGGAGGCCCATGCGCAACGTAGAGGAGGTTCGGTTCGACTCATTCGGAACCCAGAAAGACACTACGCTCTCTCTCTAGAGCAAGGACATAATAGAACCAGACAAGCAGCAGTAGGAGTGTTATCTCTGCGGAGAGCTCCGAAGCTGGGCAAACTGCTCGTGTGCTTCGCCTCGATCTGCTCTTCGTGCGATCTCCGCCCCCCGCCGAACCGAAAGGGGCCCGGTCCGCCGGCCCCATAGGTGTTCGTGGATCAGTTTCCCCGACATAGTTCAAATTTGAATTACGGTCATTAAATGGCTAGAAAAACACTTAAATGTCTTTAAAAGGTCAAATGACCCCTAGAATTTTCCAAAATTTCACATTACAGTTGTAGTAGTGCACGTTAGACGTAGAAAAAATATTGAAGGCCGTAAGAGGAAGCTATCTCCCATTCGTCATCAAACATGCATTGTTCCCTCTCGGAACCACGAGCCTTCTTGTGAGTTGCTCCGGTTTGTGAGGGGTGTGTGTCCAAACTTTCATCAAACATGCCAATTTTTTTACCACATCATCTTGGTGGCATGACATTACATCTAGCAATGTTTCATGTGTTTCTGATTTTTTTTGTAATTAAAATGGAATGTCACTCCATGCATACATATGCATGTGTCCATGTTGTGAGACAAATATGTTTGAACATTCCTTCTAATTTACTGCACATGGAATTAACTTGCACACAAGTACACAAATATGATTTTTCAAACCGTTATGGTTAGCCGTTGTATGTAGATGTAGTTCAAATTTGGATTACGGTCATTAAATGGCTATAAAATCACTTAAATGTCTTTAAAAGGTCAAATGACCCCTAGAATTTTCCATAATTTCACATTACAGTTGTAGTAGTGGATGTTAGACGTAGAAAAAAATTGAAGGCCGTAAGAGGAACCTATCTCCCATTCGTCATCAAACATGCATTGTTCCCTTTCGAAAACACGAGCCTTCTAGCGAGTTGCTCCAGTTTGTGACGGGTGTGTGTCCAAACTTTTGCCAAACATGCCAATTTTTTTACCACATCATCTTGGTGGCATGACATTGCATCAAGCAAAGTTTCATGTGTTTCTGATATTTTCTATTTTTTTGGAGTTAAAATGTCATGTCACTCCATGCATAGATATGCATGTGTGTCCATGTCGTGAGACAAATATGTTTGAAAATTCCTTCTAATTTATTGCACATGGAATTAACTCGCACACAAATACACATATATGATTTTTCAAACCGTTAGGGTTAGCTTTGCTTGTAGATGTAGTTCAAATTTGAATTACGGTCATTAAATGGCTACAAAATCACTTAAATGTCTTTGAAAGGTCAAATGAACCCTAGAATTTGCCAAAATTTCACATTACAGTTGTATTAGTGCACATTAGACATAGAAAAAAATGAAGGCCGTAAGAGGAAGCTATCTCCCGTTTGTCATCAAACATGCATTGTTCCCTCTCAGAAGCACGAGCCTTCTAGTGAGTTGCTCCGATTTGTGAGGGGTATGTGTCCAAACTTTCGTCAAACATGCCAATTTTTACCACATCATCTTGGTGGCATGACATTACATCAACCAAGGTTTCATGTGTTTCTGATATTTTTGTAATTAAAATGCCATTTCACTCCAAGCATACATATGCATGTGTCCATGTCGTGAGACAAATATGTTTGAACATTCCTTCTAATTTACTACACATGGAATTAACTCACACATGAGTACACAAATATGTTTTTTCAAACCATTATGGTTAGCCGTTGCATGTAGATGTAGTTTAAATTTGAATTACGGTCATTAAATGGCTAGAAAATCACTTAAATGTCTTTAAAAGGTCAAATGAACCCTAGAATTTTCCAAAATTTCACATTACAGTTGTAGTAGTGCATGTTAAACATAGAAAAAATTAAAGGCCGTAAGAGGAAGCTATCTCCCGTTCGTCATCAAACATGCATTGTTCCCTCTCGGAACCACGAGCCTTCTAGTGAGTTGCTCCGGTTTGTGAGGGGTGTGTGTCCAAACTTTCGTCAAACATGCCAAAATTTTTACCACATCATCTTGGTGGCATGACATTAGATCAACCAAGGTTTCATGTGTTTCTGATATTTTTAAATTTTTTGGAATTAAAATGCCATGTCACTCCATGTTTAATTGTGTCATATCCGTTAAACCATTATGTTTGAAAATTCCTTCCAATTTACTGCACATGGAATTAAATCGCACACAAGTACACAAAATATGAGTTTTCAAGCCGTTATGGTTAGCGGTTGCATGTACATTTAGTTCAAATGTCAATTACAATCATTAAATGGCTAGAAAATCACTTAAATGTCTTAAAAGGTCAAATGACCCTTAAAATTTTCCAAAATTTGACATGATAGTTGTATTAGTACTACAAAATTTCTCGTATATTTAAAACACCATCCATTGCCACTTTACTCCAAATTCGTCTTTCACAGCTAATAAATAATATCTACAACATCACACACATTTGTTCTCTAGGAACCATTTGCGATGAAAATATATGCGTCTATTTAAGTCTCCCTCCTTAAGCTTCGCCGATTCGTCTGCTCCAGTGCCGGCAACCCCCGAATCCACGAATCCCGATCCCCTTTCCGCACCCCCTTCTTGCAAAGATAACGCTGTGGAAACGCTTCGTGAAGGCCCGTACGATGGCCGCGTCCCCCCCCCCCAGCGCGGCCGCCTGTGCCGAGAGCGTGGCCGCCTACACTGAGAGTGCCGCTGCATCCGCATTGAGCGCGGCCGCTTCCGCCGAGAGGGCGTCTGCGGTAGCCGATAGGGCAACTGCAGCAGCCGAGACAACTGCAGCTGCTGCTGCGAGGCGGCTGCAAACACCGAGAGCGCTCGAGCTGCCGTTCGTGCCGCCGATGTCGCCCTGGCCCGGGTTGAGGCCATCCACGCAAAGATCGAGGATGCTCATGCCAAGATATTCCAGGCCACCTCAGACTCCAGCATGCGACCCATGTCCAAAAAGGCGGCGGTGGCCATGGAGCACCTGCTTCCTCATGAGGTCGCAGAGCGGGAGCTGGAGATGCAGGATGCGGCGGAGATCGAGGAGCGCCGGGAGGAGGAGTTGCACATGGCCAAGGTCGAGGTAGAGAAGAGTCTAACCATCAAGGAATCGGCGGTGGAGTACCAACGCGAGCTCTGGCGCAGCCACTACTACGAGTACTACAACCTTGAGGGCAGCGCCAAGGACGAGGACACGGTCGACTTCAGCAGGGGGGCGCGGGGTCCACCAACGGCGGCATGTCGCCAGGACAAGTCAACGATGTATCATCTCACACCGGCGATGCATAGGCTGGCGCGGCGGCGGATTTTTTAAAAATATGCGTACTTAGGCTTTGTTTTAATGCTGGTCTTTTATTAGAGCAATGTTTAGGTCAACTGGTTCTGTTTAATTGCTAAAAATGCTCGATTCAGTTAGTGGGGTATGTCTGTTGTACGCTCTTTTGTGTGCCCAAATTAGCAAGCGATGTTAAATTATTCCATGACGTACCCGGGGAAATTTCCACCAAAATTTGAATTATCAAACTCATTCCATGCGCGTAAAGCAGAAGAATCATTTGTGATGCACACAATCGTTCAAAGTGAATGGTCCGGCGGCACCACGCGCAAAGTTTCCCTCCACATTTCCAAAATGTTGGCCTACCGCCAAAATATCTACCCCGCCTCCTCCCCCCTTCCGCACCCCCTTTTCTTCCTAAGCTATAGCCGCTTCCTCGCTCTCGCCGTCTCGCATCCTATCGCCGGGGTCGCCATGGTCTTCTTCAAAGACCTCTCCAGCGGTTCCTCCTCCGGCGATGACTCCTTCACTACCCGGGTATGCCTCTCTTCTCTCTCTCTCGGGCTATGACTTGGAATGAAGGATTTTTTACCCGGCGGTCGATTTGAGTCATTTCTTCCTCTTGTAGCTCCCTAGGACCATCAGTGGCAACGAATGGAGCGGGGTGGCTAAAGATCTATCTGCTCATTGTCATCATCAATCTCCATGCGTGAAGCTAGTTGCGTTTGAATCGGTGGACAGTGGGAGGAAGTTTCTGGCATGTGCAGTGAAGGTTAGACCTTCTTTTGTTGTTACAAATCATTTGTTAGATTTGATTCAGACACTGTCACGGTCCCAACCCATTCATACCACACCTTCAACCAAACGCATCCTAAGACAGTGTGACAGTTTGTACCTAGTATCTTAAATTGTTGCCATCTCATCAGTGGTGCCATTAAATTATTTGGCACCGCTTCAGCAGTTTGTGCAGCCAACTTTGCTCCACACATCCGAGCAGCCAAGCAGTAAAATACTAAATCTTTATGGCACGAAGGAACTGGGCATTGGAGCAACTACGTGCTCCAGAGTTCGGGTCCCTGATTTTTTCGCTGCATCTGCTCGCCCGTGCAAGGCACCGGTGCGAGATGTAGCAATAGTTTTCTTTACCCCGGTTTTGGCATACATAGTGGACGGTCTTAGTGCTATTACTTCTATATTACTAAATTTGTGCATGTACACACCTGTTAGTATCAATTTGTTGTCATCCAAACACTGTCGCTATGCCATTGCAGTTATATTTACCTTCCTCATAAAATGTTCAATTTGTTATTTATTGTACATGAGTAAGAACTTGTAGCGTTGTTGTAGTTAATTATAGCTTCTGATGTTCCAGAGTTTGGTTGTTGTCTCAGTAGCAATTAATTCATTTGCACATTGATCTTTTTGAGAAGATATGTCATAATTAACGTGTTTCTACAATTTTTCAAAATAAGCATTGGTGATTTTCTATGTTGCTATAAACCCATTTCCCCTACAATTATTACTGATCTAGTTTTAAATATTATAGGATGAACGGAAGTGTTCTTACTTGGAGTGGGTTGATCAAGAGTGGCCACAGTCTTTGAAGATGCGCCTAGCGAAGCTCTGGAGCATGTATGAGGAAGAGAACTTATGTAGGCTTAGAGAAACTGTTGTCAACGCTAAAGAATATTTGAAGATGCGGGATAAAAAGTTGAAGGTGGAGAATGAGCTCAGATTTTTTAAATCAGACTTTACTAAGATGGTGTTGGTGAAGGAGGAGGCACTTTCCCAGTTGGCCCGTGCAAAACAGGTTCTTACTGAACTGAAAGCAGAGGTGGATAAGACGAGCCTGGATGATCTCGATTAGGGAAATGAATATATTGTTCTAATATTGTTCATATGAAGTTGAACTAGCTATATGTTGTACTATGTTGGTTTCATGTAGCTATCGTACTGTGATGTTATAATATATTTATGTGCCTGATATGAAATTGGCAAACAACTGTTCAATATGAAATGTGAATTTGCGTAATACTGGAACTATTAACTGTAAACTAATAAACCTGCTAAATGTGTCATGGAACTTTGCAAACGGTTCTAGCAGTAAAAGCGCTTGTGATGGATAGCCCAGTGCCACACAGTTTTCTTCATCAAATCGTGTGTGATGTAGTTGATAAAAGCAAACAGTTAACCAAGGCAGAGCGTGTGTGATAGTTACACCTTTCACACACGAGCCTACACATAAAACTGTGTGGGATGTACATACGAAAGGAAACATTTTCTCCGGGTTGACTGTGTGGGATGTACATACCTACGGAAATGTTTTTTCTGGGATTCACCATGTGGGATGTACATACCTACAGAAATGTTTTTCTAGGATTCACCGTGTGGGATGTACATACCTACGGAAATGTTTTTCTGGGATTCACCATGTGGGATGTACATACCTACGGAAATGATTGGGTTTCGATGCCTCGCCCGATCGCACACGACCCCAACCTGTGTCCTAGGAGGGCCTATCCCCGACGATTTTTGGGTCGTGTGGGAAGGACCCCCTGAAGGAAATATGCCCTAGAGGCAACAATGAAGTTGTTATTTATATTTCCTTATATCATGATAAATGTTTATTATTCATGCTAGAATTGTATTAACCAGAAACTTAGTACATGTGTGAATACATAGACAAACAGAGTGTCATAGTATGCCTCTACTTGACTAGTTCGTTAATCAAAGATGGTTAAGTTTCCTAGCCATGGACAAGAGTTGTCATTTGATGAACGGGATCACATCATGATAGAATGATGTGATTGACTTGACCCATCCGTTAGCTTAGCACTATGAACGTTTAGTTTATTGTTATTGCTTTGTTCATAACTTATACATGTTCCTATGACTATGAGATTATGCAACTCCCGAATACCAGAGGAACACTTGGTGTGCTATCAAACGTCACAACATAACTGGGTGATTATAAAGATGCTCTACAGGTGTCTCTGATGGTGTTTGTTGAGTTGGCATAGATCGAGATTAGGATTTGTCACTCCGATTGTCGGAGAGGTATCTCTAGGCCCTCTCGGTAATGCACATCACTATAAGCCTTGCAAGCAATGTGACTAATGAGTTAGCCATGGGATGATGCATTACAGAACAAGTAAAGAGACTTGCCGGTAACGAGATTGAACTAGGTATTGAGATACCGACGATTGAATCTCGGGCAAGTAACATACTGATGACAAAGGGAACAACATATGTTGTTATGCGGTTTGACTGATAAAGATCTTCGTTGAATATGTAGGAACCAATATGAGCATCTAGGTTCCACTATTGGTTATTGACCGGAAGTGAGTCTCGGTCATGTGTACATAGTTCACGAACCCGTAGGGTCCGCACGCTTAACGCTTGGTGACGATCGGTATTATGAGTTTATGTGTTTTGATGTACCGAAGGTAGTTTGGAGTCCCCGATGTGATCACGGACATGACGAGGAGTCTCAAAATGGCCGAGACAAAAAGATCGATATATTGGAAGACTATGTTTGGACATCGGAAGGGTTCCGGAACAGTTCAAGCATTTACCGGAGTACCGGGGGGTTACCGGAACCTCCCGGGGAGTTAACGGGCCTTAATGGGCCATGGTGGAAGAGACGAGGAGGCGGCCAAGGTGGGGGCGCCCCCCAATCCCAATCTGAATTGGGAGGGGCGCCGACCCCCTTTCCTTCTCTCTCTCTCTCACTCTCTCTTCCTTCTTCTCCTACTCCAACTAGGGGGGAAACCTACTCCTACTAGGAGTAGGACTCCCCCCTTGGGCGCACCGTGATAGGGCCGGCCCTCCCCTCCTCCACTCCTTTATATATGGGGGAGTGGGCACCCCATAGACACACAAGTTGATTGTTTAGCCGTGTGCAGTGCCCTCCTCCACAGATATCTACCTCGGTCATATCGTTGTAGTGCTTAGGCGAAGCCCTGCGACGGTAACTTCATCATCACCATCATCACGTCGTCATGCTGATGAAACTCTCCCTCAACCTCAGCTGGATCTAGAGTTCGTGGGACATCACCGAGATGAACGTGTGCAGATCGTGGAGGTGCCGTACCTTCGGTGCTAGGATCGGTCGGATCATGAAGACATACGAGTACATCAATCGCGTTGTCATAATGCTTCCGCTTTCGGTCTACAAGGGTACATGGATAACACTCTCCCCTCTCTTTGCTATGTATCACCTAGATAGATCTTGCGTGATCGTAGGAATTTTTTTGAATTTACTATGTTCCCCAACAGTGGCATCTGAGCCAGGTCTATGCATAGATGTTATATGCACGAGTAGAAAACAAAGAGTTGTGGGCGATAATAGTCATACTGCTTACCAGCATGTCATACTTTGATTCAGCTGTATTGTTGGATGAAGCAGCTCCAACCGACATTACACGTACGCTTACGCAAGACTGGTTCTACCGACGTGCTTCACACACAGGTGGCTAGTGGGTGTCTGTTTCTCCAACTTTAGTTGAATTGAGTGTGACTACGCCCGGTCCTTGTTGAAGGTTAAAACAACAAACTTGACGAAAAATCGTTGTGGTTTTTATGCGTAGGTAAGAACGGTTCTTGCTAAGCCAGTAGCAGCCATGTAAAACTTGCAACAACAAAGTAGAGGACGTCTAACTTGTTTTTGCAGGGCATGTTGTGATGTGATATGGTCAATACGTGATTATATAAACTGTTGTATGAGATGATCATGTTTTATAACACAGTTATCAGCAACTGGCAGGAGCCATATGGTTGTTGCTTTATTGTATGAAATGCAATCACCATGTAATTGCTTTACTTTATCACTAAGCGGTAGCAATAGTCATAGAAGCAATAGTTGGCGAGACAACAATGATGCTTTGATGGAGATCAAGGTGTCAAGCCGGTGATGATGGTGATCATGACGGTGCTTTGGAGATGGAGATCAAAGACACAAGATGATGATGGCCATATCATATCACTTATATTGATTGCATGTGATGTTTATCCTTTATGCATCTTATTTTGCTTAGTACGGCAGTAGCATTATAAGATGACCTCCCACTAAATTTCAAGGTATAAGTGTTCTCCCTAAGTAAGCACCATTGCTATAGTCCGTTGTGCCGAGACACCACGTGATGATCGGGTGTGATAAGCTCTACATTCAAATACAACGGGTGCAAGCCAGTTTTGCACGCGCAGAATACTCGGGTTAAACTTGACGAGCCTAGCATATGCAGGTATGGCCTCGGAACACTGAGACCAAAAGGTCGAACGTGAATCATATAGTAGATATGATCAACATAGTGATGTTCACCATTGAAAGCTACTCCATCTCACGTGATGATCGGGCATGGTTTAGTTGATATGTATCACGTGATCATTTAGATGACTAGAGGGATGTCTATCTAAGTGGGAGTTCTTAAGTAATATGATTAATTGAACTTAGTCCTGATAGTATTTTGCATGTCTATGTTATTGTAGATAAATGCCCCGTGATGTTGTTCCATTGAATTTTAATGTGTTCCCAGAGCAAAGCTGATGACTACTCGATAGTTCAGTATGCCATGCTTTACGGCTTAGAACCGGGACTTCAACGACGTTTTGAACGTCATGGAGCATATGAGATGTTCCAGGAATTGAAGTTAATATTTCAAGCAAATGCCCTGATTGAGAGATATGAAGTCTCCAATAAGTTCTATAGCTGCAAAATGGAGGAGAATAGTTCTGTCAGTGAACATATACTCAGAATGTCTGGGTACCACAATCACTTGACACAGCTAGGAGTTAATCTTCCAGTTGATAGTGTCATTGACAGAGTTCTTCAATCACTGCCACCAAGCTTCAAAAGCTTCATGATGAACTATAATATGCAAGGGATGGATAAGACGATTCCCGGGCTCTTCGCAATGCTAAAGGCTGCAGAGGTAGAAATCAAGAAGGAGCATCAAGTTTTGATGGTCAACAAGACCACCAGTTTCAAGAAAAAGGGTAAAGGGAAGAAGGGGAACTTCAAAAAGAACGGCAATCAAGTTGCATCTCAAGTGAAGAAGCCCAAGTCTGGACCTAAGCCTGAGACTGGCTGCTTCTACTGCAAAGGGACTGGTCACTGGAAGCGGCACTGCCCCAAGTATTTGGCGGATAAGAAGGATGGCAAAGTGAAAGGTATATTTGATATACATGTTATTGATGTGTACCTTACTAATGCTCGTAGTAGTGCCTGGGTATTTGATACTGGTTCTGTTGCTAATATTTGCAACTCAAAACAGGGGCTACGGATTAAGAGATTGGCTAAGGATGAGGTGACGATGCGCGTGGGAAATGGTTCCAAAGTCTATGTGATCGCCGTCGGCACGCTACCTCTACATCTACCTTCGGGATTAGTTTTAGACCTGAATAATTGTTATTTGGTGCCAACATTAAGCATGAACATTATATCTGGATCTTGTTTGATGCGAGATGGTTATTCATTTAAATCAGAAAATAATGGTTGTTCTATTTATATGGATAATATCTTTTATGGTCATGCACCCTTGATGAGTGGTTTATTTTTACTAAATTTTGATAGTAGTGATACACATGTTCATAGTATTGAAGCCAAAAGATATAAGTTTAATAATGATAGTGCAACTTATTTGTGGCACTGCCGTTTAGGTCATATTGGTGTAAAGCGCATGAAGAAACTCCAAGTAGATGGGCTTTTGGAATCACTTGATTATGAATCACTTGATGCTTGCGAACCATGCCTCTTGGGCAAGATGACTAAGACTCCGTTCTTCGGAACAATGGAGCGAGCAATAGACTTGTTGGAAATAATACATACTAATGTATGCGGTCCAATGAGTGTTGATGCTCGCGTCGGGTATCATTATTTTTTGACCTTCACAGATGATTTGAGCAGATATGGATATATCTACTTGATGAAACATAAGTCTAAAACATTTGAAAAGTTCAAAGAATTTTAGAGTGAAGTGGAAAATCATCGTAACAAGAAAATAAAGTTTCTACGATATGATCATGGAGGAGAATATTTGAGTTACAAGTTTGGTCTTCATTTGAAACAATGCGGAATAGTTTCGCAACTCACACCACCCGGAACACCACAGCGTAATGGTGTGTCCGAACGTCGTAATTGTACTCTATTAGATATGGTGCTATCTATGATGTCTCTTACCGATTTACCGCTATTGTTTTGGGGTTATGCTTTAGAGACGGCTGCATTCACGTTAAATAGGGCACCATCTAAATCCGTTGAGACGACACCACATGAATTGTGGTTTGGCAAGAAACCCAAGTTGTCGTTTCTTAAAGTTTGGGGTTGCGATGCTTATGTCAGAAAGCTTCAACCTGATAAGCTTGAACCCAAATCGGAGAAATGTGTCTTCATAGGATACCCAAAGGAGACTGTTGGGTGCACCTTCTATCACAGATCTGAAGGCAAGATATCCTTTGCTAAGATGGATCCTTTCTAGAGAAGGAGTTTATCTCGAAAGAAGTGAGTGGGAGGAAAGTAGAACTTGACGAGGTAATTGTACGTGCTCCCTTATTGGAAACTAGTTCATCATAGAAATCGGTTCTAGTGATTCCTACACCAGTAAGTGAGGAAGCTAATGATGACGATCATGAAACTTCTGATCAAGTTACTACCGAACCTCATAGGTCAACTAGAGTAAGACCCGTACTAGAGTGGTACGGTAATCCTGTTCTGGAAGTCATGTTACTTGACCATGACGAACCTACGAACTATGAGGAAGCAATGATGAGCCCAGATTCCGCAAAATGGCTTGAGGCCATGAAATCTGAGATGGGATCCATGTATGAGAACAAAGTGTGGACTTTGGTTGACTTGCCCGATGATCGGCAAGCCATAGAGGATAAATGGATCTTCAAGAAAAAGACAGACACTGATGGTAATATTATTGTCTACAAAGCTTGACTTGTTGCGAAAGGTTTTCGACAAGTTCAAGGAGTTGACTACGATGAGACTTTCTCACCCGTAGTGATGCTTAAGTTCGTCCGAATCATGTTAGCAATTGTCGCATTTTATGATTATGAAATTTGGCAAATGGATGTCAAAACTGCATTCCTTAATGGATATCTTAAAGAAGAGTTGTATATGATGCAACCAAAAGGTTTTGTCGATCCAAAAGGTGCTAACAAAGTGTGTAAGCTCCAGCGATCCATTTATGGACTGGTGCAAGCATCTCGGAGTTGGAATATACGCTTTGATAGTGTGATCAAAGCATATGGTTTTATACAGACTTTTGGAGAAGCCTGTATTTACAAGAAAGTGAGTGAGAGCTCTGTAGCATTTATGATATTATATGTGGATGACATATTGTTAATCGGAAATCATACTGAATTTCTGAATAGCATAAAAGGATACTTGAATAAGATTTTTTTTAATGAAATTCCTCGGTGAAGCTGCTTATATATTGGGCATCAAGATCTATAGGATAGATCAAGACGCTTAATTGGACTTTCACAAAGCACATACCTTGATAAAGTTTTGAAGAAGTTCAAAATGGATCAAGCAAAGAAAGGGTTCTTGCCTGTGTTACAAGGTGTGAAGTTGAGTCAGACTCAATGCCCGACCACTACAGAAGATACAGAAAAAATGAAGGTCATTCCCTATGCTTCAGCCATAGGTTCTATTGTCACACCCTAGCTAGTTCATGCATTAGAGTGTTGCATCATGTCCACTCTTCCAGAAAATTGAAATGGGGATGACAGAACCCCCAGCACCCCCCTGGAAACAACTAGGGTTTACTAAAATTATTTTCAATGAACCTGAAATGCCCTTCTAAAAAGTCCACCCTTTTCGTTTTAGGGTAGAACCTCTGACAAAAATGGGTTCACATTTTTCTAGGACACCTAAGGTCATTGGATTAAATCATTACTTATTTGCATTTGGGCATTTAAATGCTATATAATATTTTGAATGCCCAAATAATTATGGAAATAAGTGTGGCTGTTGGAAATAATCTAAACAGAGCCCCTAATTATTTTCAGGATTTTTGAAGATGCCTAAGTATTTTTAATAAAGCCACATAGTTACAGAAAAAAATAGAAAACATAAATTAAAAGAGAGGGAGGGAACTTACCTGGCCGCAGCCCACTAGCCAGCCCACCTAGCGGCCCAGCGCTGTGCTGGCCCATGCCAGCCAGCTGCTTCGTCCCCGCCACGCAGGCACAGAGGTGACACCGGCGAGCGCGAGCTTGCCAAGGCGCCACCTGCTTGCCTCCCGTGCCCCTCGACACCTGGGCAAGCCCCACCGCCCGACCCCGTGGACACCTCACTCGCTCCCCTGCCTCTCTCCCTCGCTCTCCCGCACCATGGCCGACGCTGCCGCGCCCGCGCCAGCATGAAACTCGCGTCCGCCGTCGTCCCCGTGCCACGCTGCTGTACCCAACAGCTTCGCTGTCATCGTCTCCGTTGAGCAGCCCGAGCCCCGAGCGCTTGCACGCCCTGCTTCGTCCTCTTCGAGCTCGACTTCGCCGAGCACCGCCGCAGATCCCCTTCGCCGTCACCGCCGTAACAGCTTGTCCCTGGCCGTGTCGTCTGCTCCTACGTGATCGCCTAAGCTCCTGCACCTCTCCATCCTCTCCATTCTCTCTCTCGAGCACCGTAGCGACTGCACGAAGCATCACCGCACGCGCCGCCGCCGAGCTCGTCGCCGACGTGACTCCGGCCACCCTCCGGCCACACCACCGTGTCCATCATACTCACCGCACTCGCAAGAACCTGTAGC
Organism: Triticum aestivum; assembly: GCF_018294505.1. NCBI lineage: Eukaryota > Viridiplantae > Streptophyta > Magnoliopsida > Poales > Poaceae > Triticum > Triticum aestivum. Next base: position 89,242,806 of record NC_057803.1, on the reverse strand, counting down.
ACCACTCCACGTGCCTCGCCGTGTCCCATAGCCTCGGGTTCAACCTCACCCGAGCTCCGGCAGCCGCACAGCTCGTCGCCGACAATGTTTCCGGCCACCCCGAGCTCCACCACTACCACCAAACGACGCGGTTCGTTCCCAGCTACGCGTAGATGGTCTCCGCCGTCCATTTGGTCGGTGGAGCACGAAACCCGCACTGCCCCGCCGCGTCTGGCCTCGTCGGCGGCTAAACGCCGGCGAGTTTGACCCTGTTTGACCCTGGTTGACCCTGTGTGGGCCCAGGTTGACTCCCCCTGAGTCTATGCGTGGGACCGCTCTTCTAATTAACTCAGATTAGTACTAACTAAATTTAGTTAGTTTAAATAACTACTGACACTGGGGTCCCATTGGTCAGGTTTGACCTGGACCGGCTCCGTTGACCGCTGACGTCACCATGACACAATGCTGACACGTTAATTCTATTATTGGAATTATTCTTATATAGGAAATTCCAGAAAATACTACAAACTTCAAAAATTCATAACTTTTAATCTGTAACTCCAAATGCAAAGATTTATATATGAAATTTGATCAGAAAAAACAATCTTTCCATCTGTAAAGGTTTCATGCATGACAGAACACTCTAACCTTGCTGTTTAGGTGAAACAAGCTAATGCACTTATATGCCTTAATAACATAAGCTTCCATTTGAACCTTTGATTCAAGTAGACTCAAACCAACTTGTTTCACAATGCATTAGCCAGGACGAATGTTCCAAGGATGTAATATTTGAGTAAACTTGCTCGTGTGATCCTGTATGATGAAAACTTGTTTCATATGCGCTATGCAACGCTTGTGTGAATTTAAAATATTACCTTTTGTTTGGCCGTTTATCCAATCTGAGAGATGGCTAGTCCTCGGCTTCTGCCCCCATGCCACGAGTGCTGGGGTGTTCGGGATAAACCTGAGCACTCTTGTTCCCATATTTGGGTCCTTTGAGTGAGGTGCTCAGCACAACAAACAAGGCAACTGGACTAATAATGCTTTATCACTCTCACTTAGCCATAGAATTCTATAATTTTTAATTTCGGCGAAGCCCCTGGTATTCGGAAGGCCGAATTCGGGGCGCGATACACGCCTGTAAGCCGGATAGGGCCGGCCCCTCGCCCTAAGCGGCATAAGTCTTTAGGGACTCGAAAAACCTCGCCGAACAGCGACCAGTCTCTCGCCTTATCATGATAGTCAGTTTTAGCTTTCTCTACTGAGGTGCTAAGCCCGGAAGAACCGGGGCACAATCACAGTAGTTCTCCTAGCGCTACCTTAGCCGATAGAGCGGAACGTAAGGTACCAAAACATAGGAGCCGGGCAAACCCAACATTTGACCAAAGACATGATTCGGAGCTGATGCATATAATGCTATAAGTTCGGGGTGCCGCACTTGTGTAAGTGTTCGGACTTTTCATACCATATTGTGGGGTGCTTGAGCCCCTGGCGTATGGACCGTACCAAAGTGTACGGGTGCTAAATGTCATAACTGAACATATGTATTGAAAAAGAAATGAATAGAGAATGCAATAATAAGCTGAAGCTAAGCATTGTTTATTCAAAAAGGTGCATTAAAGCAGAATGATACAGATAGTGCGATAAGCAAAGAGTGGGACTATGTCCCTGCCAAGGGCAAGCTGAGGAATAGTATTAAATCAAATATTTCGCTCGTTATTGTAATCCACCTGGGAATTCCATGGTGTGTTCGGCAATAGTGCTGCCGGACAGGGTTTCTAGAGATTAAGGTCCTGAAAAAAGAGAAAAATAACCAACGGGAAGCCCCTAGTGTGGTTTAAGCCGCGTCTTGGGGCGTGCCATAGTGTGCCCCCCTCCCCACCTGTGCCCATGGTATTTTTAATGCATAATTATGTACGTGTGGCACGAGCTTCGCCGTTTGGCTGGGACTGGGGTGGGGGCCGCATTGCTACACGATCTCAGATCGCGCCAGGCGGTCTATTTGCCGATTGCTCCGAGCACGCTTGAAGGTGTCCGGGTTTTGAAACGCCGAACTGGTGGATTGCCTTGAGAGGCTGTTTTGCGCTTCTACTGCGAGGGCCGTAGTGTGCTCCTCTGTTCGGAGAGAGCACTCTATGTTTCCATTGACTGTAATAACCCCGCGAGGTCCTGGCATCTTGAGCTTGAGGTATGCATAATGTGGTACCGCATTGAATCTCGCAAATGCGGTTCGCCCGAGCAGTGCATGATAACCACTGTGGAACGAGACTATATCGAAGATTAACTCTTCGCTTCGGAAGTTATCCGGGGATCCGAAGACCACTTCCAGTGTAATTGAGCCTGTGCAATGGGCCTCTACGCCTGGAATGACGCCCTTGAAGGTCGTTTTTGTGGGTTTGATCCTTGAGGGGTCTATACCCATTTTGCACACTGTGTCCTGATAAAGCAGGTTCAGGCTACTGCCGCCATCCATAAGGACTCGAGTGAGGTGAAATCTGTCAATGATTGGGTTCAGAACCAGTGCGGCAAATCCTCCATGACGGATACTAGTGGGATGGTCCCTGCGATCGAAAGTGATCGGATAGGAGGACCACGGGTTGAACTTTGGGGCGACTGGCTCCAACGCATATACGTCCCTGAGCGCACGCTTCCGCCCCCTCTAGGGGATGTGGGTTGCGTATATCATGTTCACCATCCGCACTTGTGGGGGAAACCTCTTCTATCCTTCGGTGTGTGGCTACCGGGGCTCCTCCTCGTCATCGCTATGTGGCCCCTTGTCCTTGTTTTCGGCAATTAACTTGCCGGCCTGCTTGAACACCCAACAATCCCTGTTGGTGTGATTGGCTGGTTTTTCGAGGGTGCCATGTATCTGGCACGAGCGATCAAGTATATGGTCCAAACTGGACGGGCCCGGAGTGTTCCTCTTAAATGGCTTTTTCCGCTGACCGGGCTTAGAGCCTCTGAATCCGGCATTAACTGCCGTATCTTCAGCGTTGTCGCTGTTAATGCCGCACTTGTGCTTGTTGCGACGCGACCTACCATTGCTGTCCTTGGTATCTGAATTACCAGGGCTCTTGGTCATGTTATTGCTACGAGCCAGCCAGCTGTCTTCTCCCGCGCAAAAGTGGGTCATGAGTGTCGTGAGGGCTGCCATAGATTTCGGCTTTTCCTGTCCAAGGTGCTAGGCAAGCCACTCGTCACGGATTTTATGCTTGAAGGCTGCTAGGGCCTCTGCGTCCAGACAGTCAACGATTTGATTTTTCTTGGTTAGGAACCGTGTCCAGAATTGTCTGGCAGATTCTTCTGGCTGCTGAATTATGTGGCTCAGGTCATCGGCGTCTAATGGCTGCACATAAGTGCCCTGAAAGTTGTCGAGGAATGCGGCTTGCAGATCTTCCTAACAGCTGATGGACTCGGCTGGCAAGCTGTTAAGCCAATGCCGCGCTGGTCCCTTGAGCTTTAGTGGGAGGTATTTGATGGCGTGTAAGTCGTCACCGCGGGCCATGTGGATGTGGAGGAGGAAATCCTCGATCCATACTGCGGGATCTGTTGTGCCGTCGTATGATTCAATATTTACAGGTTTGAAACCTTCTGGGATTTGATGATCCATTACTTCGTCTGTGAAGCATAAGGGGTGTGCGGCGCCTCTGTATTGGGCTATATCGCGACGCAGCTCGAATGGGTCTTGCCCGCTGTGTTCGGCCCGGCCGGATTTGCTTTTACTGTACCCGGTGTGACGTTTATCGTCTCACAGAGTGGTGCGCCCTCATGATCCGTAGATCGATCTTGCATGCTTTGCTTTGTCCTCCAATATGTCTCGCAGGTCTGGCGTATCTCCCCATGCCTTTTTATTTGAATGGCGTCGGGGTGGAGGCTGAGTTTTTGGCTGGAATGCCTCTCTATCGCGGCCATGAGGTGGCCGATCAGCCATATCATACGCTTCTTCGTCCAGTGGAGGTAGCGGCGCCGCTGACGTTGGTGCTTGGGTTGCTTCTTGGAGGGGTCATCCTCCGTTATCTCGTCGCTATTGCCTTCTTTAGGTCTATCCACCATGTATATATCGTATGATGAGGTGGCTGTCCAGTGCCCTATGGGCGGTGGTTCCTCTTTGCATCCCGTATCGTCGTCCATACCGTCGATGTCTTCGGAGTCGAAGTCGAGCATGTCGGTTAAGTCATCGACAGTGGCTACTAAGTGGGTGGTGGGTGGGCCTCAAATTTCTTCGTCGTCCGCATCCCAGTCCTTCCGGACATAGTTCGGCCAGGATCCTCCTGACAAGGAGAGAGACCTTAATGAGTTCAGTATGTCGCCAAAGGGCGAGTGCTGAAAAATATCTGCGGAGGTAAACTCCATGATCGGCGCCCAATCGGATTCGATAGGAACGGGTGCATGCGGTTCAGAGACCGTGGCCGGAGAAGGATCCGGCAGTTTAACAACACGGCTCTCGTGCAAGGTAAGGTCGATGTTTGGCTCGATCGCCGCTGAGGGTAAGGCCTCCGTGGTGGGGTCCATCCACCCATCCACGGTAGGTGCACCTGGCTCCGAATTGAGGGCCGGAGCGGCTGCCTGTGCGATCTCTTGAACACTATCCAATGGTAGCGCTAAACCGCACTCATCTTGACCACGTGATGCACAAGGCAGAGGCTCGAATCCGTCGAAGATCAAGTCTCCGTGGAAATCGTCCGTGTAGTTTAAGCTTCCAAACCTAACCTGGTGGCCAGGGGTGTAACTTTCAATCTGCTCCAGATGGCCAAGCGAATTAGCCCGCAGTGCAAAGCTGCCGAATACGAAGATCTGTCCAGGGAGAAAAGTCTCACCCTGGACTACATCGCCATCGATGATAGTAGGAGCCATCAAGCCTAACGGTGACGACACAGAGGAACTCTCAGTGAAAGCACCAATGTCGGTGTCAAAACCGGCGGATCTCGGGTAGGGGGTCCCGAACTGTGCGTCTAGGCCGGATGCTAACAGGAGGCAGGGGACACAATGTTTTACCCAGGTTCGGGCCCTCTTGGTGGAGGTAAAACCCTACGTCTTGCTTGATTAATATTGATGATATGGATAGTACAAGAGTAGATCTACCATGAGATCAGAGAGGCTAAACCCTAGAAGCTAGCCTATGGTATGATTGTATGTTGTAGTTGTTGTGTCCTACGGACTAAAACTCTTCGGTTTATATAGACACCAGAGAGGGTTAGGGTTACACAAGGTCGGTTACAAAGGAGGAGATATCCATATCCGTATTGCCTAGCTTGCCTTCCACGCCAAGTAGAGTCCCATCCGCACACGAGACGAAGTCTTCAATTTTGCATCTTCATAGTCCAACAGTCCGGCTAAAGGATATAATCCGGCTATTCGGAGACCCCCTAATCCAGGACTCCCTCGGGGGGTAAATAGGAGTGGTCAGCGGCGTCCGAATCCGCCTCAGAACAGATATCTTCCTCTGCATTACAATCTGGAGAGGGGTGGGGAGGGTTTGCCATTGAACCCACCATGGAGCATGTCTGCATGACATTGTATTGCCACGCAAAACTCTTCTCTTTTTCTCTACATGTTCAGCATGACTGTGTACAATATCTGACATGCATACGAAAAAAATATAGTGAGATTATGTAAAGAGAGCATGCAGAAATTTAGAGTGATGGTAACAACCAGTGGATCGATGTTTTTCCGTTGAACCAAAATAGCCCTAATGGATCGACATGAATGTATAGTAATAAGTGATGCAACAAGTGTACAACCTCTTTGCCATAGCCGTGTCGACCTCGGCATCATTCGGTTGGTCGCTGAAGCAGTTGAGGCAGAGGTGGCTGTCGGAGGTGTGGAGGAAGATCTGAGGAATCTGTAGACGGTGTCTAGGGCACTGTTCTATTGTGATGGATCGTTCTGTCGTTGGAGCAGCTCCGGTGAGCCGTAAGACGTCAAGGCTGAAGCAGCACAAGACAGACATCGTCAATCTCAAGTGGGATTCTAATAGCATCTCCAATAGATGATGTAAAATGGATGTAAAATTAACATCACCAAAAACCACCTGACTACAACAGATGAGGTAATAACTGTTGACTCTGAACTTAACTGTCGAAACTGAAATTTACTGTGGAATTTGAATGCTACTGTCGAAACTGAACGCAATGGTAGCAGAGAGGCACTTGACATGTAGTTTAGGGAGGGCCTGCAGTTCATCTTCAACCTGCACCCCCCTGAGCCGCCAGCCACCACCGGCCGAACCGCCGGCCCCAACGTTGCCTCGCTGCCCCGAAACAACTCGCCACCGCCGCCCCGGCCAGCCCTCTAGGCCCCCCGCCCCCACCCTAAAACCTAACATAGATAGTAGGGTACCTCTCCGGCGAGCCCCCGTCCCCGCTGCGGGTGGTTCTTCCTTAACTCCGGCGAGCCCCGCAACCCCTGAAAATCGACTGACCCAAAAGTCGATTCAGTCGACTGAAGTGTGGCTTAATCGGAGCAGAGCAGTAGCACGAGCGAGGGGGAGAGCAGCAGCAGCAGCTGGGCGAGCGAGCGATCGAGCGAGAGCCAGAGCAGCAGTAGCAGATCCGGCTGGTATGGACGCCGCCGCCGAAGGGGCCTCGCACTGGGGGAGAGCCGCCGTGGAGATGTCGCCCGCGGCGCCGGCATCAAGGTAGCCGCTCCATGGGGGTACGGGATGGAGCACCATCGGTGCTGGGAGGTCGAGTTAAGGAGAAGGTGCGATGCGATGAGTGTACAACCTCTTTGGTGGCGCCGAGTAGGCCTCGGCTTCGTCCGATGAGTCGATGAGGATGTTGCGATTCCGGTGGAGCAGGATAAGGCGGCGCTGTGGGGATGGAGCAGCCGCGATAGACGAGGCGATCGTCAGAGCAGCTCCTTGGAGGTGGAGGACGGGGCGGATGAACCAGCGGGACGGCGAGATGGACGAAGGATCCTCATCCGGGGAGGTGGACGAGGGACGTCGAGCTGTTGTGGTGGACGACGTCGTCGGGGAAGAGGCTCCGGCTGGGCAGCGGTGACATGGCGGACGGAGGAGGGTGGGGTTTCGCGGCTGGAGCGGAGAGGTTATGGCAGCCTGGGATTTCGAATGGCGAAAAGGGGGTGATGGGAGGGGGTGAAGCATGACTTAGGAACGCGCTTGTCCAAAATGTAGGTTGTGTTACAAAAGTACCCCCCACCGATTTGAACTAGTGGCGCTTTCGGCTCAGGGTTAGAAGGGGGATTTCGCGTGTCGGGATTTGGCAGCTGGAGGGAGTTTTCGCGCGTGTTGTAATTTCGGGATAGCAAGGCGTGGATTGTGAAGGTGCCAGTTTTGGGAGCACGATATCTGAATTTTCGGGATATAACAAGATGCGGGTTGAATTTCAGGGAGAAGCCTAACGTGTCGTAATATTGTACTTGTACATACCAAATCAGTTCGCACTTCCCTCAACCAAAAAGAAAACTAAAAAAATAAAACTATTCACACCACACAAAGAGAGAGTCTTGCCCCGTTTTACTATACAAATGCTATTCAAAGCTACTCCCTCCTTCCATCTATATAGGGCCTAATGCGTTTTTCGATGCTAACTTTGACCAAATATTAGAGCAATGATATATGACAGGCAACTTACACAAAGCACACCGTTAAATTCGTCTGTGAAAGGTTCTTTCAATGATATAATTTTCACATTGTGCATGTCATGTACTATTAATCTTGTCAATAGTCAAAGGCGGTCTTAAAAATCTCATTACGCCCTATGTAGATGGAAGGAGGGAGTATGAATCCATGTTATGTCCGATTAAATTTTTTCGCTTGCTGTATAATGCATGTAACCTACTCATACCAACATTTTAGTGCACTCCAAATGTCTATACTACTGCTGTAATTCGAACTAAATTTGAATTCGTTTCTCTATTTCAATAAGAATCTACAATCATGATTGTTGCCAACTTCAACCATCAAAGTTTCCTTGCTATCCGCCAGATATAAATCAGACGGCCTGTAATGCAGGATGGCAGGCACACCATCATCAACAACTCCGTTTTTCATAAGAGTAGAGATAAAATATATTAAATGTAGTATACCATGTTCATAACCACACCATGTTTATCACCATTATATATATTCACACATCCGTCGGTTTTAAACACTATGATAAATTCTTCAAATATCCGAATTCGCTTTTTATAATGAAGTATATATGATCTCTATTTGTCTTTTACACCCACACAACCCTCTTATCTTTGTAGCTAGCGCTAACTTTCTCTTGTGCATGCACACGCCCGCATCCCTCTAACCCTCACTCAGCATTCTCTAGCTCCATCGCACAAATTCGTGTTTTCACTTTAGGTCGTTCACCCATGGTGTGTGTAGGCCCCCCAGCTCCTTCTTTACGGCACAGATCGATCGATATGCCTCTCTAGCCAGGTGTGCCTAGCACAAACACAAGCTTCCCCTCTTCTCTTGTCACCGTCCATGCCTCACTCCCACCACTCTTTTCATCGTTCTCGTACTCGCACACTCCTCCCCCTCGATATAGTATGCCTCTCGTACCACCTCCTACATGCATCCCTCTCTCTCTATCCTTCTCCTCGTGCCTAATTTGCTTCTAACACACACATGCATGTATACCGATCGATCTCCCAACATATACCTAGATCGACTTTAACTACCCCCCCCATTGATCGATGTACCTCACAAGTTATGTCTCTCCTTTCTCTTACAAAGGGCGATTTTCCTATGTAGTTACGTCTGCTTACCACAGCCACATCGTCCCCCCTCATCATTCGTGCATGCCTCCTGACCCGTCTCTCACACGCACGTGCACAGACAACAAGCAGCCATCTCCTCTCTTATTGATATTGCGGGCGTGCCCTCCGTTTGCCTAGCAAGTCTATCCCACCATTTGTTAGAAGCAACTCCACTACCACCCCCTCCAACACTCTAGCTCTGTCTCTCTCCCAACCTTATTCATCTCCTACACATATGCATGGATGCCGATCGATCTCCCTTAATACATGAGGCAGATCAATCTCCTTAATACATGAGGTAGGCCTCTCTCCTCCTCCACACATATACCAGCCATTGTACCTCTATAGTTAATTGGGCCTCCCTCTTTCCCCACCACACACCGATAGTCGAGCGCTGCAGGTAGGTATCCATGCCACAGAGACAAACTTCACATGTCCCATCTCACATTCCAGTAGGCCAGCCACTCTATATCTTTAACGTGGGCACACACAAATTCGATGGCACTCTTTATCGATCGCGCGCGCACACACACACACACATCATCCCTCTCTTTGATTCTATAGACACCTCAAGCCGATGATACCTCCACTCTCTTCTTGTGGATCGCCCCCTCTATATATATGTTATATCCATGACTCTATTTCACACACATTGCATATGTTAAAATTTTTGATTAACCCCCCCCCAAAAAAAACTCTCAAGAACCCACACACTATATCTCTCTAGGTTTGTATCTCTCTCACACAACCCCACGTAGGTGGTGTATGTATACAAGAAGAGAATAGGTGCACTGTGCACGTACTCACGCTTCGTGCCCAGCCACACCCGCGCGGGTACACGGTGGAGTTCATTTCTTTACGAAATGGCAGCCCACGTGCTAATTTGAACGCTTGTAGCGCTTGTTTACCTAGGGAGGTCGTGTACCACGCGTGCACGAAACAAAGTTCGACTTGACGCATTGCCGCGTTATTTTTAAATAAAGCTATAGCGCTCAATGGCATGTACACAGAATATAAAACGATTTTTATGGAGGAAAAGGTAGTCCGCTCTTCAGAGTATCTCACACAAGGCTCTGCTGGCCTCTCTCTCTCTCACCGTTGGTCACTGATCCGGCCGCATCCCGTCCACTGGGGAAAGGGAGTGCGGTGGCCTCTCTCTCTCACCGTTGGTCACTGATCCGACCGCATCCCGTCCGCCGGGGGAAAGGGAGTGCGGTGGCTCTCTCTCTCTCACTGTTGGTCACTGATTCGGCCGCATCCCGTCCATCAGGGGAAAGGAAGGAAGTGCATCGTTTCTCCGTTCGACGGCGCCAAGGCAACACGTCCCGATCTACGGTACACGTCGTTCTCTCTGACCAAGCTCCGGCGCGGCAGGGCCTACGCCACCTGCTCGCAGATTCCGCTCGCTGCCGCTCACCTAGTTACATCCCGACGACCTCCAGGTATCCCCTCCGGCCTTGCTCCACTGCCCATTTTCCCACGTCGCTGCATGTGGATCTTCCATAGTTCTTTGCCCAAAATGTAGCTCGTCCGGCGTACTTTCCATATTGCAGTCTCGTCCTCACACCGTTTTAGACAAACACAACCGTGTTGTTATCTTCCCTTAGGACAAGGAATATGCTTCTTTTTTGTCATCGCATGTGTCATCAACTGTTATTGGCCAGTAATTGTTTCCTTTCTACCTCTTTTTTGCAAACAGGGCTATCCATTTCACCTCGTTGCTATTGCGACCTTTTGGTGAACTGCACAAATCACTTTTTTCTTAAGAGTGTTTTGTGCAGTTGTACTAAAATGTCACACGGGCAACGTCTCTACATTTCAGTGAGACTGCACAAAGGGAGATTGGTTTTGCTCTATCCTCCTCATCCAACTCCAAGCCTAATCTTCTCCAACTAGTTAGTCTTAAGAGAGACCGCAAAGGTGAACGACTTCTATTTGTGTGTTTATTGTTTCATCAGCAGTCCTCTATTATCGTAATCACACTTGATATCTTTGGAACAGGGATGCTCAGCTCTAATTTAGTGGAACTGCATAAAATGATCGGAATGTTGCATGCTCCAGATAGCTACTTTTTTTGCCAACATGCCTTGTTGATTTAGACAGAGCTGGGGGGACGTTGCTGCCAATGAAAGCATGGATCAATTTTAATTTAACACCTTCTCACAACTTTGTCTTCAGTTGTGATGTAATTATTAGCTCTGATCTGCTAATAATTGACATGCATTAGCAAGGAAGTTAGATTTTTATTGTTTCCGAAAGAGCATCGATGGCAAGACACGCGAAACAAAAGCTGAAAGCTCACACCATTGTACAATTTCATGTCGCTAGAAAATTATTTGTATAGTACGTCAATTATGTAAACAAATGATGGAAGCTTGATAGCATTGCCAGAAGCTTCTTCACCATCCGGGTCCATGTGCCATGCACGAAATTATACTCCTTCGTTCCTAAATATTTGTCTTTTTACAAATTTCAAAGGGCATATTTTAGAGTGTAGATTCACTCATTTTGCTTCGTATGTGTACTCCCTCCATTCCTAAATATTCTATTAGTCTTAACAGATATTTCAACATATTTTAGAAAGACAAATACTCCGGAGTATATTTAAGAACCGAGGGGGTAGTGCACAACCGCATGGGAGACTCAGCCCGGTCGTTGCGCCCGCATTAATAGTGAGTAATGAGCAGTCAAATCATAAGCCCCACCTTTCCCACTGTAAGTTGCTCTGAAGAAGCAACCATCAATACGCTCTTCTTTGAATCCGCTCATACTACTCCATCCGTCACTGTTTATACAGCGCGCTTCAGAAAAAAGAAAAAAAAAATATGTGGGACCAAGGTGACTAGCGATCGGCCTGAAAATAGAATTGGTAGTTATAGCATGGCGTCTATTACTAGAGGGAATAATGCGTATACACATGCATGCAGTGCTTCCACCCCGGGTACACACATGCATGCACTCCGTAGTAGTATAGTACATGGAGAGAAAATTGTGGACTTGATTGTGGTTAGCACGCCCTAATTAATTGAGCATTAAACCAAACGCGTCTAAAGTATCTCTGGTGGTGGAAATGCATTGAGAGAAATGCATCATAATGAAGCGCGCCCTGTAAACTGTGACGGAGGGTGGAGTAGTATGAAGGTGCAAAACCAAGTACGTGTACTAGTACTGCGCTTGGCTCTTCGCCCCTTCGTGAAGTCGAACAATGATGGTACTCCGCATGTTGGGTACTACAGTGTATGCCTCTGACAATATGACACCGAATGGACTGATGCATGTCCACCGAGGGTAGGTTGCATTAGTCAAAAGGCGTAAGCGAGCTTCACCTTGTCCTGCAAGCTTCTCCTCGTTCTGCGAGTTGACGGGACACACCAAAAAGTAGTGCTAGTCCATACTCCCTCCTTTCCGGTTAATATGGCTTAATTTTTTTTGCGGGTAAATGAGAGAGCTTTATTCATATATAAGCATTCTTAGGACGATCAGCCAAGACACTGGTCACTAGGAAGCCAAAAAAAGAAGTAGGAAGCGAGGTGTTTCATCAAGCCAACTCTCGGCCACATTCAAAGTGCAGCAAGCACGGTTCGCACGAAGATGCGCCGCAAGGTTTGCTGACCTGTTTACATGCTAAATAACAAAAAAGAGGAAATATTACTGGGTGCTACTATTTGTAACTGGATATGAGCCAGAATTAAGCGAGAATTGTGGCGAGTGTTCCATGCAATCAACTTCCATTATCACATGCGAGAACCCTTGAAGAGAATCAAATGTGTTGAAGATTGCTTTATCACATTTTAAAATTATAATAAGAGTGCAGACGCTCCTTCATCCGATTCCTAGTAGTATAGTGTAGTATGCTTCTGGCAATCTGACACCAAATTAACTGTTGCACGTCCACCGCCTGAGCGAGGGAGAGCTTGCATTAGTCAAAAGTTTCTCCTTGTCCTGCGAGCCACCGCGTGCAAGCTTCTCCCGTCCTGCAACCTTCTCCTTGTTCGGCAAGTTGACGGGACACAGCAAAGTAATGCTAGTCCATGCTGCCTCCATTCCGGTTAACATGGCTTAATTTCAAATGAGATAAATACACTGTCTGTCACTGTATATTTGTAAAAATACGGTCAGTGGACTTCATAATACGCTCATTGTGCTCAATATATATTTTCTGGTGTTCATACGGTCACTAGCTCACCCTGACTGAGTATGTGTGTGCATGCACGTGTAGGTTGAGCACTTGAGTGTCACCATGTGTGTTCCTCATGTGCTCGGACATGCATGCATTAGGGCGTCGCGCGCGTTTTTGCGTCCGTGTGTACATCTGACTGTTGCATACACGTAGGGGGAGTACGTGTAGGGGCCACTAAGGAGCAGTCAAATCACACAATAAGTTAGTCGGAAGAAGCAACCATCATTTCACTCTTGAATGACACGTACGCAATATAAAATGGTTGATATGGAGAGAAAAAGAAAACCACTATATATACACTAGCAGGAGCCTAAGCTACAAGCCTGCTTGCTAAGGTTGCTCTCTTCACAAGCATAGAACGACGGGCCTGATCCCGCAGCTGGGGGAAGGGAACAATGTTCTGCGTAGACGCGGTCGACATCGGAAAGGGAGAAAACCCACAGTCAGTGCGTCCCAATCGGGGGTCACCGTGGTATGGGCCGATGCCGCGTCCCAACCGCCCTTCTAGCTATAGCCCGACGTCCCAGGTAGTCCATCTTCCTTTTGGAGCCGGCTTGCTCCACTACTGTAGCTCCATCTACATGTCGATCTTTCTCTACTTCTACCGGCTTCTACTTGTGATGAGTTTATGTCTCATGAACTAGTGCCAGTACTATTATTCTAATCACACTTCTTCAATATCTTTGCCATCAGGGATGCTCAGGTCGATTTTAGTGGAACTGCACAAAAGCATCGTATGATCCGAGGGTGCCAGCCGTCTTTCCTTCGACAGGTTCTACCTGGCCAGGAAATTAAATCATGTTTAGGGTTTAGGGTTTAAGTCGTAGTGAACCCATCAGTAGTTTTTCTTTCGTACACGCTCTCACAACTTTTTTCTTTAGTTGTGAAGTAAATATTGGCTATGATCTGTGAATCATTGAAATGCATCAGCATGCGTGTTAGTTTTCCTTTGTATTTGATGGAATGTTGTAACGGGGCAACCTTGGAATAGGAATGAAAATGGAGTGGAAAAGTTTCCGTTTTTCCGGAGAAAAAATGGAAACGGAGAGAAACCAACATTTCGTTTCGTTGGATCGTGCCATCGAGCAAAACTAACGTTTAAATCACGGCATGCCACTCACCGCAAACCGAGTAGTATACCATAACTTTCCCGCCTGCTTGTCGATGGATCGCGCCATGGAGTACTAGCACTACTGGAAGAGATTGACGAGTTGGGGGAGGACAGCTAGCTGTAGCACGGACTCCCAAGAACTTTTTACATGCATGTTGTAGCCGGCTATTGCGACCTTTGAACGCGGAGCAGCCGCGTGCACCCGGAAGTGGCACGGGCGACGCTCTCTCGGCCGGCGCGCCGCTTCAATGCCGGCGCTAGTGAGAGGTCACGTCCGCTCTGGACGGGCATGAATGCGGCACTGGCCGTTTCGGGTGGGAAGGACGCGCGGGTGATGAAGAGGGTTCGGGTTGGTTAGGACCGGCCGTGGCAGCGGTCCGGACGTGCGCAAACAAGAGATGGTGTACGTTAATATTGCTGCGTATATAATTAACAACGTAAATAATGTGCCAGTTGGACAAATATGATTGGAGATGGAGATGGAAATGGAATTTTACGTAAACACGGATATGCATGTCTATGTCTATGTGTGTGTGCGCGACGACTCTCGCGACCTGGAAGCGGGGGCGTGTTTTTGATCGTGTTTTCTTTCTTGGTACATTAGAAAATCAGTTTGTCTAATTCACATCTAGATGTTATTTAAGGATATCACATCTAAGCTCCCACAAGTATATAATGTAGCAACAAGAAACAAACAAAACTAGGAAAAGACCACAAACAGAGTGGACATCAACTTATATGTGACATAACTATGTCACATCTAGATGTGTCCTAGACAGACCCTTAAAAAATTGTCCGCCGGTTTTTGTTTCTTTTTTCCGGGAACGTGTGTATTCTATTTAAAACCACTGCTATGGAGAGATTTTTTTACTCCATTATAGCCTCTTGTTTGATAGAGTTTCTTGCGTCTCGCTCTCTCACCCTCTCCATATCAAAACAAGATGACAGTGTCCACTCTATCTCTCTCCTCACCGGTGGTCACAGATCCGGCCGAATCCCGTCCGCTGCGGGAGGTGAGGAGGTGCAGCGTTGACGTTGTCGCCGTCGGCGACGGAGGAAGCCGATGCGCACCGTCCTCTCGGAGCCGGCCTGGCGCGGACGAAGATCCTCCGCGCCCTTGTTCGCTGTCGTCGTGTGGGCAGATCCCGCCCGCCTGCCTAAACGACATCTTGCCCACCTGAGGTATAACTTCTTCTACTTGTCAAGCTCCCCAGGTTGCCGCGTGCGGGTTTTCCTCTATGCGACTACTCCCCAGCTCCCCATGCATAGTAGCTAGGGTTCATCGGCTGGTCCAACATCACCTACTACTATTATAGAGGAAATGCCACTCAAAAAGTTGTCCTGATTTATGCCTCGGTGGAGGTATACATGTTGTTTCGACAAAAAGTACATGGTGGTTGTGCGGTCATTGTCCATATGGTGGTAGTACTATCACTGGGTAAATGAAGAAATGTTTTTTTCTTGGGTATCCTGGTTTAGTTCTCATCAAGATAGTATGATGCTTCTGTTTGTTGGTGTACTTTTCATTAATTCTTATTGACAATTGAGATGTCGTTGTTAACCCTTTTTTATATTTTTAGAAACAGCGATGCGTGTCTCCATACCCGGGCATGTCTTCCTCAATTTTAGTGGAACCGCACAAAATTGGATGGCCATTGTTGTTCCGCCTCACTGTCCTCTGCCACATGGTTCTTCCTTCCTCGAGCTTGATTACTGAGAAGAAACAGACCACAGTGAGGATTTTTTGAACTTCTTAGGTGCCTCACCCTAACTTGATGCCAAATGGATGATGCATCACCACGATGACCTATCGATGCTCATGGTTGCGCCTCATGGTTGCGTCGGCAGGTGAAGCTGATCGATTTTCGATGAAAAACAAGTTGTCTTCCATCAGTGCTCTTTGCTTGTTACGCACAAAGATGATATCCTTCGTCAGTTCACCTTGGTTGCGTTGGCGACGCAGTCATCTTTCACTTTGGTGCAATTTTATCACACAATTGGCTATGAACCAAATGTTTCCTCGAAGAAGGATCGACGTTGGTACTAAGAGCATAAGTTTTGTATTGATTTCTAAGCCTTCTCACAACTTTGTCTCCAGCTCCCCTATTATTTTATTTGTCCAGCTATTAACTTTGATTTAAAAAATGGTGTGGACTAAAAACCCGGATGGACGTAGTAGCCCTCCATTTTTATTTACTATGCATATTAGATTTGACTGAAGTCAAACTTTGTAATACTCTCAAACCTTTCCGATAATTGAAATTAAATTTCTTTATTTGTACACACTCTCACACATTTCCGATAATTTGGCGCATGTGTGGTTGTTCACTTAAGGGAGGGTAGTGTACCACACGTGAAGGACAGGAAGTGCGACCAGGACGCGTGGGTGTGGATCGTTAGTTCATCGGAAGTAGTACGAGTTTTCTTCACTGTACATTAAATAAAGAGTTTCATTTCGTACTCACACAATTTAAAACGATTGTTATGGAGAGAATAAGAAAACCACTCCACTATATTTTAGTCGTATACACGAGAGTACTATATGGACGCAACTTCATTGACTTAGTGCACTTGCCTTTGGATTTACGACAGGTGGGCCCAAAATGTGGCTGGCTCACCTGTCATACAGCCAAAAGCAGGTGTAGTGAAGGCACTAGAGCTCAGTCCATACTATAGTAGTATATATATAAGCGGGAGCCTCAGCACTTGTTCGCTAGGGTTTGCACTCTCCACACGCTCGCCGCACTACATATATGTTACATGCTGGAGGCTCAGCGTTCATTTGCTAGGGTTTGCTATATTCACAGTCTCTCACCCTCTCTTCACCAGATCTAAACAAGACTGTGTTGGCCTCTTGTCTCTCCCCCCCACACAGCTGGTGAAGGAGGTGTCTGTATCCCGTCGCACCGGGAAGGGGAGGAGGTGCAGCGTTCACTCTATCACCTTCGGCGAGGGAGGCAATCCACTGCCGGCTACGCTGTTCTCTTTCACCCAGCGCCTGTGCGGGAGGGCCACCAACCCCTTCTTCCTCGCTGCCATACGTAGTGTGGGCAGATCCACCCTCCCGCCGCACGCCTTGCCACATCCTGATGACCCTAAGGTATAAGTTTCTTTGAAACCGTCGTTGCTCTAGCTGCATGTGGATCTTTTTCGATCTGTAGTCGAATCTAGGTCTTGGTTCAAAGAGGAAAGAAGAGTGCGGTGGGCTGGAGCAAGAATCTAGGACGTGGTTCAATGAGGAAAGGAGGGGTGGAAAGTAGTATAGACTGGCTATCTAGCCGCTTTGTAGGTCAAAAAGGGGAAAAGGGGGTAACCCAGTACACACATCTGTAAGGAACCGATCTCTTTGTTGAAAAGGGAAAGAAACTGGGGGGTCGGGTAGTTTGTGCACGACTAGATTTGCTGCCCTCACATAGGAAGAAGGTTCAAAGAGAACAAATATGGGACCAGTGCATATATGCTGCTTGGCTACATACTCTGCATCACCCATTTATACGTGTGGACGCACATGGTGCTAGCATGTCCCATGCAGCTATTTTGCTGTTGTTAATCTAAGAATGCCGCCGGAAAATTGAAGCAATGCCACTGTTAAAAGTAAATTACATTTTTTTAATGAATGTTGTTTCAAGAGAATGTCTCTGTTAATATGAATCAATGCAACCGTTTTAAATAAATGATGAATTGAAGTTATTGTATTTCTGTCTTTTCCCATTAAGTAGTGAACAAAAATGGGACCAACCCAGACATGATGCTTGTTGCTTTGTTACAACAAATTCAGCATCACCCCCTTTATAAGCCAGTAATTGATGCGACTCTCAGTATTAACTACTGATCTGTTTTAAGAGAATTTCTCTATTAATATGAATCAATGCAACCGTTTTAGAAATGCTATTGCCCTATACTTTGTTTTCCATCAAGATAAGGTAGACGCTTCTTTTTGTGGCCGCATGTTTCATCCTCCTTTATTGGCCAGTAATTGTTTTGGTTTTTGCCTCTTAAAACAGGGATATCTATTCAACTTGTTGCTATAGAAAACTTAAATGTCACACCGGCAACTTTGCTTGATTTCAGTGCAACTGCACAAAACTTGATTGGATTTCCTATTCGTGTTGGTAGATTCGTATTTTATCTTGGTCGTCTCATGAAAGGTCAGTACAGGCCTTCATCCACATGATTGTGCAGTGTGCTTTGAGATGTTGTGCTACTTGTATTGGTACTGTTTTAAATAAATGATGAATTGAAGCTATTGTATTGCTGTCTTTTCCCATTAAGTAGTGAAGAAAAATGGGACCAACCCAGACATGATGCTTGTTGCTTTGTTACAACAAATTCAGCATCACCCCCTTTATAAGCAAGTAATTGATGCCACTCTCAGAATTAACTACTGAATCTTATTTCAGAACTGCAACACTTGTTAGGGATTGGTGGGATTACCATTTTTGTGGCTGCATGTTTCATCCTCCTTTATTAGCCAGTAATTGATTCCTTTTTTGCCTCTGTTTAAACAGGGATATCTATTCAACTTGTTGCTATTGTGACATTTTGCTTCGCTACGCGAAACATTTTGCTTGATTTCACTGCAACTGCACAAAACGAGATTGGATTTCCTATTTGTGTTGGCAGATTCGTATTTTATCATTGTTGGTCTCATGAAAGGTCAGTACAGGCCTTCATCCACATGATTGTGCAGTGTGCTTTGAGATGTTGTGCTACTTGTATTGGTACTATTTTAAATAAATGTTGAATTGAAGCTATTGTATTGCTGTCTTTTCCCATTAAGTAGTGAAGAAAAATGGGACCAACCCAGACATGATGCTTGTTGCTTTGTTACAACAAATTCAGCATCACCCCCTTTATAAGCCAGTAATTGATGCCACTCTCAGAATTAACTACTGAATATTATTTCAAAACTGCAACACTTGTTAGGGATTGGCTGGATTACCATTTTTGTGGCCGCATGTTTCATCCTCCTTTATTGGCCAGTAATTGATTCCTTTTTTGCCTATGTTAAAACAGGGATATCTTTTCAACTTGTTGCTATTGCGAAATTTTGCTTCGCTTAATTTTGGTGGAACTACACAAAATGAGACCGGATTTCCATATATGTGTTGAGATCTCTGTGAGATCTTCCTCACGAGTTGTTTCAAATCTTGGTCCTGAATGGTCAGTATCGACCTTCCTCCGAATTAACTACTGAATCTTAGTTCAAAACCGCAAACACTTGTTAGGGATCGGCAGGAGTACCAATTCTGTTAGGGATCGGCCGGAGTACATGTTTAAGAAATGTATTGTTCAGATAATGTCTCTGTTATTATATATCAGTTATAGACTTACAGTGTTTTACAAATGGTACTATCATGCTTTGTAGTTCTTTCTACATGTTTAACCAAGGTATTGTTAAGATAATGTCTCTGTTAAAATGAATCAGTCGCATTGTTTAAGGAATGATACTTTTCTGCTTTTTCGTTCTTTATATATCTTGAAACAAGGCATTGTTAAGATAATGTCTCAGTTAATATGAATGAATCACACTGATTGAGAATTGCTACTCTCCTGCTTTGTTTCCCATTAAGATAAGGTAGATCAGTAGATGTTTTTCTTCTGGGAGTACAAGTCATCAACTGTTATTTCTCAGTAATTGTTTCCCTTATACCTTTTGTTGCTTACAGGGATATCAAAATTAAAGCTCGGTTTTATTCCGACTTTGATTTTATTCAACTGCACAAAAGGAGCCAATGTGTCCAAGGCAAACTGCTGCATTACTGGATCCAGTTGGTCGTTCCACTCTGCAGAAAGAAGCAGTCACTGTTTGCGCTACATTACAGAAGGAATGACCGAGAAGCTTTACAGAGTATTATTAGACACCGGTGACATGACTAGTCTGCAGAGACCATTGGCACTTTAACAACACGTGGAGTGCCTCCATGATCATAGGCATTACATATTTTGAATGGGAAAAGCTTGTCAAAGTTTAATCATTGATGTTAGCAAGAAGCAACAGGACTCCATGATCATAGGCATTACATATTTTGAATGGGAAAAGCTTGTCAAAGTTTAATCATTGATGTTAGCAAGAAGCGACAGGACTCTACGATCATAGGCATTACATATTTTGAATGGGAAAAGCTTGTCAAAGTTTAATCATTGATGTTAGCAAGAAGATGTTAGTTTAATATATTGGAATTTGAAAACCTTGTCAAAATTTGCTCATTGATGTTAGCCAGAAGCGTCGAGTGTTTTTTCCTATTCCAGTGTTCAGTTTAGAAGTAGGTAGTTACTCTGCTAAGATATTCCTGTGTTAAGAGTTTGTTCTGAATATTGTCTATGTAATGGCAGGCCTTGTGTTTATTGCAAAGTTGAGCTTGGAATGTTGTGGCATGCGGCATCACGAGCTGTTCACCGTGCCTCCTGAGAATAATGCTTCATATTGTTTTGCATGTCGATCTAATGCTAGTGATTTGCTTGTTAAGAAGATCATCCTCTTCTATTGTTTTCGTGCTTAAGAAGTTCATCGTCTGATGTTTCATTCATAGCCTATGCGACAAGTCGGGTTGGTTAGACGTGAAACCATATGATCTTCCGACTAACTCATGATATTAGGCCGTGATTGGATCGTCGTTTTCCAACCAAAACCGCTTGTCAAACTGACGCTTGTAAATTAAAGCAGATGGTCTCGGGCGAAGGCACTTGGTTGGTCGATTTCGACTAGTAAAATATCAGAAGTACTTGACACACGATAAAAACGCTGAACGACAGTCGGACGATTGCTAATCCAGATGTTAGCTGCTGTTTCAGCCTTGCCCATGGATGGCATGATATGCATGTCATGCATGTATCGTCTGGTAATGTCGTCCATATAGCAGTGCTCGTAAAATATACTGGTCTCTCAGTTTACACGCGTAACCTGCTGGTTTTACTTACAGACCTCAGGCCCTCGGTTTCATTACGCCTGTATTTTATGCGTTGTTTTTTATGACGAGTAAATTACACTTGTATGTTAATACAGGTTTGAAATAAACCAGAGCTCCCAAGCGCGGCCTTACCGTTTCATGCCGACTCAGTTTCTCGAAGGTTCTCATAGGTGTCCGGTGATCCTGGCTTCTCGAATGAGTAGCGGGCGCTGTATCAGACCATCCATAGGGCCCGCAAGGCCCTCTCCGTTGTCCTCCGAGTTGTTGCGCTCGCCATGGCGCCGAGCATTGTTAACATCGTCAACCAACATGAGGATTCAGGAGATGACTTTATTTTGACTGGATGACACTAGGGACTCACTAGGGCCATAGTCGTACGTACGCAAGTGCCTCCTTATTATGTACAACTATTTTTTTGCTTTCTCCTGGTTTCCTGACATCACGGTCCCACACCATTGTCAACCTACGTAGTCAATATAAACGAGAGAATTGCACAAGGTGCGGCCGACAGCTGGGACCAAGCAGCTCGAGCAGTATTGAGGAGAGCAGGGTATTAACTGGGCGGGCTGTGGCCTGTCTAGCCCAGGCCAGATATCCAGCCTAGATACTAATTTTTCAAGATGAAAATGGCTAGCCCAGCTATACGTCTTTTGAGGAATACCCGATGGGCTGCAAAATCTTTCCTAGGAGGGATGCATTAGGCTTAACAGGAAAATGGGCTTTAAAAAATAATAAATGGGATGTAATTATAAAAACTGAGCAGTAACTATAAAAAATGCACCAAACACGAAATTATTTTATAAAATATTATTTATGGATTTTGAAAATCTTAAATTTTCATTGTTGCGCACGCAATGTTTCGATAGATTTTTACGTAATACAAATTTATATTTAATCTGACTAGAAATTTCGGGATAAAAATATTTCGGAGCCCATCAAAATGTGGGAAATTTTATTGAATTCTGTCTTCAACGGTTGGTTGAAATTATTAATCATTGTCCTAGCTAGAAAATGGGCTGTACTTTTAACAAGCTGTAAATGGGCTATTGTAAATTCCATTAGAATTCCAAAATGGGTTGTACATTCTTACAAAACGTAAATGGGCTATAAGTTCTCTTCCACACACTTGTGGGCCTACTAAGTGACGCGTCCCCTAAAAAAATAAGTTGACGCGTATGCAAGGCTTTGCCAACTTATTATAGTCAACACACGGTTCTAGCAGCAGTGGCCGTTGGATGTCTATCCAACGGATGTCGTGCTTCTTCTTCAATTTCAGATATTTTTAGCTTCGGCCGCCCAAAAAATGATTCCTCCCCCTGACATCTGGGGCGCACCGTTTCAGAGGCTGACCTGTGGGCCTACTAAGTTGGAGCATACCAAGGGCTTTGTCAACTTAGTCAATAATAAACGTTTCTAGCTTCAGTGACTGTACGATGTCCATCCAATGGTCGTAGTGCTTCCTCAACCTCTGGTCTTCTTGGTCTAGCCGCCCAAAGCAGCGCCGGTCGTGCCGCCTGCTCCTGCCTCCCATGGCCGGCTGTGCTGCCGCGGAGGCCTCACCGCCCCCATACTACTCCCACCGCTGGCCAGGCCATCCCTCCATGCAACCACACCCCTTGTTATTCTGCAGTGACGGCAGCCTCACACCGCAGCCGAACCAGTGAACCCTCGTACTCCTCTCCGCGCAGGCTTCCACTGATGCGTCTTCCCCGGCTCCGTGCCGTCCCCTTCCTAGGCCTCGCCGTCGTCCATACCACCGCCCTGGTGCTCTCGGTGCAGCGTGGTCAACGTGGTCAACGACTGACTTCCATCGGAAGAGTACTGTACGTGGAGAGGCTAACAGCTGGGTCCAGGCGGCCACAAGGAAGTGCCTCCTTATTATGCGCAAAATAATTATTCCTCCACCTTACAGCAAGGACCCACCGGACGGGCCACCCTATTTCGCGAAAAAACGTTGCCCCCCTAACTGCTCGGACCCACCGGATGGGCCAGCGTATTTCGCGAGAAAAACGTTCCCCCCACTGTCAGCTCGGACCCACCGGAAGTGTCACCTTATTACGCACAAAAAAATGAATACTCCCCCTGCTAGCTGGGACCCACCATGGTGGGAGGCTGACTTGTGGGCCTACTAAGTTGACTGGGACGGGGGCCTTTGTCAACTTTAGTCAATATGAACGATTCTAGCTCCAGTGACCGTACGATGTGCATCCAACGGCCGTAGTGCTTCTTCAACCTCTGGTCTTCTTGCTCCAGCCGCCCAAAGCAGCGCCGGTCGTGCCGCATGCTCCTGCCTCCCGTGGCCGGCTGTGATGCCATGGAGGCCTCACCGCCCCGTACTACTCCCACCGCTGGCCAGGCCATCCCTCTACTCACCCACACCCCCTGTTATTCTGCGGCGACGGCAGCCTCACACCGCAGCTGAACCAGTGAACCCTCGTACTCCTCTCCGCGCGGGCTTCCACTGCCGCGTCTTCCCCGGCTCCACGTCGTCCCCTTCCTAGGCCTCGCCGTCGTCCACTGCCCTGGTGCTCTCGGCGTGGCGTGGTTAACATGGTCAAGGAACGACTTCCATCGGACATGGACTGTACGTGGAGAGGCTGACAGCTGGGTCCATGGCCGCAGCAAGGAAGTGCCTCCTTATTATGCGGAAAATAAATGTTTCCTCCACCTGACAGCAGGGACCCACCGGAGGACCACCGTATTTCACGAAAAAAACATTTCCCCCCTGACTGCTGGGACCCACCAGCTACACCTTCGCACGTAAGGAAGTGCCTGACAGTCGGGACCCACCTGGTCGAAGCATACGTAGCATTGTCATTTTGGTCGAGAACGTGTACGTTCATATATACTAGTGGATGTAGAGGCGCGCACGTGTCGTAGAAGAGGCGCACACGTAGCATGTACACGTACGTACAGCGGCCAGGGTGCAAGAAAGAAAATACGGCCATGTATGTGTACATACGGGAGGGGTCTCGAACGCCTACTCGCGCATACGTATGGCGAGGGCTCGTGTACATGGCTGGGTCGGAACGGAGAAACAACGTCGTCGTCGTGTTCATGGGACGGAATGGAATGCGTGGTTGTGTTCATCGGGAGGGCTTGGATGGAAGAGGTGATGGAAATGAGGCATGGCGTACCGCACAACGGAGGAAACAGACCTCCTACGGTCGAAACGGGGGTCCTATTGATCGGGAGGGGTGTGGCGTACCGCAAAACGGAGGAAACGGACCTCCTACGGTCGAAACAGGGGGTCCTGTTGATCAGGAGGGGTGTGGCATACCGCAAAACAGA